>NC_053028.1:22492800-22792800 GCF_003073215.2 Triticum urartu
AACCTAGCATAGAAATTGATGCATACGGGATCGAAGGGGGACCAATATATCTTAATGCTATGGTTGGGTTTTACCTTAATGAACATTAGTAGTTGCGGATGCTTGCTAATAGTTCCAATCATAAGTGCATAGAATTCCAAGTCAGGGATGACATGCTAGCAGTGGCCTCTCCCACATAATACTTGCTATCGGTCTAGTAAAGTAGTCAATGGCTTAAGGGACAATTTTGCAACTCCTACCACCACTTTTCCACACTCGCTATATTTACTTTAGTTGCTTCTTTACCTTCACAGCACCTAGTTTTATTTTCGTACTCTTTATTATCTTGCAAACCTATCCAACAACACTTACAAAGTACCTCTAGTTTCATACTTGTTCTAGGTAAAGCGAACGTCAAGCACGCGTAGAGTTGTATCGGTGGTCGACCGAACTTGAGGGAATATTTGTTCTACCTTTAGCTCCTCGTTGGGTTCGACACTCTTACTTATCAAAAACTGTTGTGATCCCCTATACTTGTGGGTTATCAACGATGTTAAGTAGTACATAATGTAGATGTTAATTAGTTGAGTAGGGTTTAGTTTTTGAATTGAGTTTGTTTAACTAGATGTTAATTAGGGCAGTAGGGTTTAGTTTAGAGAAAATTTTAGTTCAGTAGTTAACTAAATATAATCTATATTTGGTTTTTAAATTGAGTTTGAGAGAGCATGTGATTTGTGTAGATTTTCTTGAAGTGTCAAACGCTAGGACATGCAAATTTGAAGTGGTCAGGATATATGCAAATTCCTCAATTGTGTTTGCCCATGTTTCGATTGTGCCCAAGTGGCCTTTTGTTGTTTCCAGGGAATGAAGCTAAGTGGCCTATGTTTTGCCGGAATGTTGATTCATTTCCGTTCTGGCAAATTTCAGGTTCTCGATTTGTCCACTTTTTAGCAAAGGTCATGCCGAAATCTTTCGTGAATTTCGGCATGACTTGTGCTACAAACTAGGACATATTGAGTGCCCGGGATTTGCCGCACCAGGAAGGAGTCAATGTTCCTGCAAAACATAGGCCTTTTGTATGTCATTATTCATTTTATTAGGTCTAGAATTAATTTACTAGATTTAATCGTAGGATACATGGCTAGCAATGATGAAGGACAGGGTTCTGGTGATTGCGACGACGTCTACCGGGCGGCAGACGATTTTTTTAGCCTTGCCGACGATCAACCGGTGGCATCGGGGACTGAGACCGACACGCATACCGGTGCTGAGACTGAGACCGGCGATGAGACTTAGACTAGCATCGAGACCGGCGCTGCCTCGGGGAGCGGAGCCGGTGTAGAACCGAAAGCAAAGAGGCAACGACTTCCTAACAAACTCAAGACTACTAGACTGTGGTCACGGAGGTGGACGACGACAATTTTGAGCCAAAGGCGCCCAAGGAAGCGCGTCGATGCTACGGCAATCAAATAGGCTTCATCGTACGGACAACCACCACCATCAACGATGAGAAACTACCGAAGATAGAAAATATGAGGAGCTCCCTCCTAAAGAAGTTTCACCAGATATTCTTGTTCCCGGGCCAGAATGAGAAGGATTATGAAGATCCAGATGAGGACCTGGCAATGAAGAAGATAAACAAACACGCCATGACCAAGTTTAGCAACGCGTTGGCCGCCTGGAAAAATCGAGTGAAAGCAAAGATCATCAACAAGAAGGAACCCTACTCCGAGATTGTAAAGGATAATCCGACAATCACGGAAGAGTAGCTTCAAATATTCAAGGAGGCTTGCGAGGCCGAAGCTGCCAAAAAAAGTCTAAGTACATGAAGGGGCTTCAAGAGAGGAACATTGGGAGCCACCACCTCGGAAGCCGTGGTTACGGCGGAAAGAGGTCCAAATGGGCCAAGGAGGATGCGGAAGCCGCGAGTCTGGGCATCCCAGATCCCTTGGCGGATTTCACCGTCCCGCAGGAGCGTGACGTCCTCAGGGCCCGGCACCGTTGGGACCCAGTGTAGAAGGTTTACGAGACAAAACCGGTCATTACAGAGTTCATGAGACTGTTGGTAATTTTAGTTTCTGATCAATTCGACTGCACACGTTAGTCATATTTGTAAACGATCCTTGTTCCTTTTGCAGAGAGAGCAGCACCGGATTGCGGCCGAAAGTGACTCACCGCCTGAGGCATTGGCGAGGCCCAAGTGGGACACTCCATTCAACCGGGCGTTGAACATATTGAAATGACAACCGGTGGATACTCGACCGTCGTATGGACGCGTGCACGGTGTCGGAGACGGCGCCAAATGGAAGAAGTACTACCGTGAGACCACGGAGGAGAGAAAGGAAAGACGGAGGTTAACTGAAGAAAACATCGACAAGAAGGTTGAGATTGCGGTTGAGAAGAAATCATCTCAGACAGTCGCAACAGCGGTAGCTGCCACAAAACATGTGGTTGCAGATTTATCTACTTCCTTGGTGACGGGCGTTATCACTTGGACAAGGAAAAATCCAGAAAAAATGCAGAGGACTTTCCCCTTGCTGACTTCTTGGGGAGCAGCTCGACTAGCGTTGCACCAGCACCTGCTCCCGCACCGGCTCCCGCACCGGCTCTCGCACCGGCTCCTGCACCGGACGTGCTCGGTGGTGCTTCGTCTTTGGCTGAGCTTGACGCCCTCACGGTTTCTGTCACACCGCCCCCCTTCAATATAAATGTATAATCTCCCATTTTCATTGCCTTTCGGATGTCTCACGTCGCATACTTTTCTTTGCAGGCCGACGAAACCCCGTGCACCATATTGTACACCATAGGCGGCCAGAAGGTGGACGTGGGGAAGGCGACGATAATGGAGCCGAAGGAACCATTGTTCCACAGCCGGCCGACCCCCCCGAATGTCTTCAAGGTTTCCGTGGCCAGTGTCAAACCGGGCCACGATAATTTGCCTCCTCCAATACTAGTGGGGGATGACGACGAGACACCGCCGCGACTTGGTGATTGTTGCAATGGGTGGGTCCTGTTGTGGCCAAAGAGTCTGCTTCGTTTGGAGGCGGCCGGGAGCACACCCACGAGCACGTAGCCTCAGCAAGGTATGAACATCAACACCCCACCTACCCAATTAGTGTCGGGTGTCGGGTTGGGTGATAGCGGACAGGGTAAGGAGGAGGCTCCATTAGTCGCTGATGACGTCGCCATGGATGAGGATGAGGATGACGATGGTGCTGAACAGTATGTCTATACTGGCGCCTTCTCAGGGTTTGAGCGTCATCAGTCGGTGCCTGAATTGCCGTCTCAACGTATTATGGACGACCTTCCGGTAGTAAAGAAGTCTAGGAAGAGAGCGAGGAAAGGCAAAAAAGCTGATTCTATAATCCAGCCGCCTCAACAGCCTCGGCTTCAGGACCGTATAGATATCCCCGATGCGGATAAATGGCATATCCCCGGTCAACCAATCCTACCTGCAACAGCGCTACGGGCCAGATTCGGCAATCTAAGGAGACTTCATGACGATGTGCTGCGGGTAGAGAAAGGCCTCATCGCCTCGAAAGATCCAGGATACCCACTCTACGTGGTTAACGTTCCGCAGCAAATGTCGTACGTCGACAACTTCCCCGCGGATAAGTTCTTCCTCCGATTCGATTACATATTCGACATGTTTCACGTGAAGAAGCTGGATTTTACGTTTGCCCGCCTTTATGCCTTGCACATGAACTACATCATCATGGTTGAGCAGATATCTCATATCTGTGTAGCTGACCCGTACTACATGCACGAGGGCTTCTTGGGAGTCTGCGCAAAGCACCGTGAATACGCGAGGGATTACTTCGTCAGTTTCATGCTCGCTAATAAGGACAAGGAGGCGATTCTCGTGCCTTATCATCCCGTGTAAGTCATCCGCGCTGCTATCCTTCCTTCGATTTCAATCATTCATTTGCACGGTGGAGGCTAATTAATTTGAGGTGTAGTTATTTTGCGCAGCGGCGGGCGCGCCGTCCTCATCATCCTCTACCCCCGATTCTCCCACGCTCTTTACTTGGACTCGTCGAAGAACATTCACAAAAATGATTACACCCACATCAAGGATGTTCTCGACTGTGCTATGTTTTACTACCAAGCAGGGGGTGGAGAGGTCAGGGACAAGAAGAGAAGGGGCGGCAGGGTCGCCTTCGGCCATAAGACCGACTTCTGCTGCATCCAGCAACCGAACGATTCTCTTAATGATGGATTCTATGTCCTACACCACATGCTGGAGTACAGACGGGATCACCAGAACCTTCGCATGTCACCTAGATCCGGCGATGCCCATATTCTGCAATGGGCAAAGGACATAGGAGATATCGAGGATCATCGACTTTGAGTTGAGTTCTATAACATCCAGCGCGAACTTTCCCAAATCATCATGAAGGAGGTCGTCGGGAAAACAGGATGTTCTACGGAGAAGGACAAATGTCGCGGGAAGACGTCCGAACATGGATAGCCTCTCAGCGTCTCGACATGAAGCCTTTCACTAAGCTCGAGGACTATCTCCCTGACTTGGATGGATGGAACGACATGTTGGAGTGATTGTCGATATATGACAATGTGTCCGTTTAGTCCATACTTCCTGTATGACAAAACTTTGAGTTATGCACGGTGAAACTTTATTTGTGATGTAATTAAACCGTCCTCCTCCTCGACTAGCGAAAATCACTCTAGTTAGGGCATTTTGGGGTACGATGAACTTTGTTATTTATGCTTATGATATGTTGTTTCTATTTTTGCCAAGTCTGTCTCTTTCTGTTGCTCAACTATATATGTTGCATATCATCGACTCATGTGACGATGCAGGTGCATAGATCATAGATGGCGAAGAAGTGCAATGCCAGGAGTATATATACGACAAGTGGCCGGAGTGTCAGGCCCAGGTGTACCGGTTTCCGGTTTCCGAGCGAGAGGTAGTAGTTAGTTTAGGTTCACGCTAATGCGAGAGAGGGATATGAACTCATGTACTCAAAGTGATAGCTCTTCTCGTGTATATCATTGTTTAGATGGATGACGATGTATTTGCAAGTAATCGAGACTTGTATCGCTATTTTCGAGATGATGATGAGAGACCACTTTGTGTTGGATGATGATCATGATGATGACATGATTTGATGAGACTAATTGTATGTATATGCTATGATTACATTTGTACGTGTATGATATGCTAATGATTATTGTATAAAGCCTATTCAAATACAAAACAAATACAAAACAAATATGCAATTAAAAAAACTAATAAAACTAGTAGTAGCGAGGGGGGGAAATTTAGCAGTAGCGCCGCCTTACCAGTAGCGCTTCCCAGTAAACAGCGCTGCAGATAATATCAGCAGTGCCCTTTTCTAAAGAGCGCTACAGCTATTCATGTATAGCAGTAGCGTGGGACAACAGGCGCTACTGCTATACGTTAGCTGTAGCGCCTTATTAGTAGTGTCGGTCCCTGCTACCTCTTGAGCTTGCGTTGGATTTCCCCGAAGAGGAAGGGATGATGCAGCAGAGTAGCGTAAGTATTTCCATCAGTTTTTGAGAACCAAGGTATCACTCCAGTAGGAGGCCACGCTCAAGTCCCTCGTACCTGCACAAAACGATAGCTACTCGCAACCAACGCGATTAGGGGTCATCAATCCCTTCACGGTCACTTACGAGAGTGAGATCTGATAGATATAATATTTTTGGTATTTTTGGTAGAGAGATGCAAAGTGAAAAGTAAAAGGCAAAGTAAAAAAGCAAAGCAAGATTAAAGTGACGGAGATTAATATGATGAGAATAGACCCGGGGGCCATAGGTTTCACTAGTGGCTTCTCTCAAGAGCATAAGTATTCTACGGTGGGTGAACAAATTACTGTTGAGCAATTGACAGAATTGAGCATAGTTATGAGAATATCTAGGCATGATCATGTATATAGGCATCACGTCCGTGACAAGTAGACCAAAACGATTCTGCATCTACTACTATTACTCCACTCATCGACCGCTATCCAGCATGCATCTAGAGTATTAAGTTAAAAACAGAGTAACACTTTAAGCAAGATGACATGATGTAGAGAGATAAATTCATGCAATATGAAATAAACCCCATCTTGTTATCCTCGATGGCAACGATGCAATACGTGCCTTGCTGCCCCTTCTGTCACTGGGAAAGGACACCGCAAGATCGAACCCAAAGCTAAGCACTTCTCCCATGGCAAGAACTACCAATCTAGTTGGCCAAACCAAACGGATAATTCGAAGAGACTTGCAAAGATAACCAATCATACATAAAAGAATTCAGAGAAGATTCAAATATTATTCATAGATAGACTTGATCATAAACCCACAATTCATCGGTCTCAACAAACACACCGCAAAAAGAAGAAGATTACATCGAATAGATCTCCACAAGAGAGGGGGAGAACTTTGTATTGAGATCCAAAAAGAGAGAAGAAGCCATCTAGCGACTAACTATGGACCCGAAGGTCTGAGGTAAACTACTCACACTTCATCGGAGAGGCTATGATGATGTATAAGCCCTCCGTAATGACGGACCTCTCCGGCGGAGCTCCAGAACAGGCCCCAAGATGGGATCTCGTGGATACAGAAAGTTGCGGCGGTGGAATTAGGTTTTTGGCTCCCCTCCTGATCGTTTGGGGGTGCGTAGGTATATATAGGAGGAAGGAGTACGTCGATGGAGCACCGAGGGGCCCACGAGGCAGGGGGGTGCGCCCTAGGGCATGGGCGCGCCCCCCACCCTCGTGACCGCCTCTTTGACTCCTTGGAGTAGGGTCCAAGTCTCCTGGATCACGTTCGGTGAGAAAATTACGTTCCCGAAGGTTTTATTCCATTTGGACTCCGTTTGATATTCTGTTTCTCCGAAATACTGAAATAGGCAAAAAACAGCAATTCTGGGCTAGGCCTCCGGTTAATAGGTTAGTCCCAAAAATAACATAAAAGTGGAAAATAAAGCCCAATATAGTCCAAAACAGTAGATAATATAGCATGGGGCAATCAAAAATTATAGATACGTTGGAGACGTATCAGGCATCCCCAAGCTTAATTCCTGCTCGTCCTCGAGTAGGTAAATGATGAAAAAGAGAATTTTTGATGCGGAGTGCTACTTGGCATAATTTCAATGCAAATATTCTTAATTATGATATGAATATTCAGATTCGAAAGATTCAAGACAAAAGTTTATATTGACATAAAAATAATAATACTTCAAGCATACTAACAAAGCAATTATGTCTTCTCAAAATAACATGGCCAAAGAAAGTTATCCCTACAAAATCATATAGTCTGGCTATGCTCTATCTTCACCACACAAACTATTTAAATCATGCACAACCCTGATGACAAGCCAAGCAATTGTTTCATACTCTAACTTTTTCAAAAAAAATTCAATCTTCACGCAATACATGAGCGTGAGCCATGGATATAGCACTATAGGTGGAATAGAATGGTAGTTGTGGAGAAGACAAAAACGGAGAAGATAGTCTCACACCAACTAGGCATATCAATGGGCTATGGAGATGCCCATCAATAGATATCAATGTGAGTGAGTAGGGATTGTCATGCAATGGATGCACTAGAGCTATAAGTGTATGAAAGCTCAAAAAGAAACTAATTGGGTGTGCATCCAACTCACTTGCTCACGAAGACCTAGGGCATTTTGAGGAAGCCCATCATTGCAATATACAAGCCAAGTTCTATAATGAAGATTTCCCACTAGTATATGAAAGTGACAACATAGGAGACTCTCTATCATGAAGATCATGGTGCTACTTTGAAGCACAAGTGTGGTAAAAGGATAGTAGCATTGCCCCTTCTCTCTTTTTCTCTCATTTTTTTATTTGGGCCTTTTCTCTTTTTTATGGCCTCTTATTTTTTTGTGGGCCTCTTTGGCCTCTTTTATTTATTTTTCGTCCGGAGTCTCATCCCGACTTATGGGGGAATCATAGTCTCTATCATTCTTTCCTCACTTGGGACAATGCTCTAAAAATGATGATCATCACACACTACTAGGAAATGGCCTACTAATGGCGCACCTAATTTGGCCATTAATGGCGCATTAGTGGTGCGCCATTAGTAGCACGCCATTAGTTTATTTTACTAATGGCGCACCATGGGTGCGCCATTAGTATCTGGTATACTAATGGCGCACCTCAGATGCGCCATTAGTATATACAACAGTGCGCCATTAGTATGCCTCCCAGGGGGCCATGTATACCCAGGTGCTTTGGCATACTAATGGCGCACGACAACGAGATGCGCCATTAGTAAGTTCGGCATACTAATGGCGCACTGTCTAATGATGCGCCATTAGTATGCTTTGGCATACTAATGGCGCACTATGGTGTGATGCGCCATTAGTATGAATATTAGGTTTTTTTTTATTTTTTAATTTTCTGTTTTTTGCACAGGTTACAAAATGTATAATTGGACAAAATATAAACAGCACACATCAACAACAGATTCATCGAATACAATAGAAGATTAGTCTCTGAATACAATTCATCATTTTAGTCTCCGAATACAATTCATCATATTAGTCTCCGAATTGAAGAGACCGAACAAAGATAGAACATTATATTACAAGTCTCGAGACCGCAAGTTTGTCTTCACATTACAAGTCGATATCGATCATCTAAACTACCATCACATAGAAGAGAGCTGCGGTCATCACGATGAGCATCATCACGATGAAACTCGTCTTCATCCGGTTCCTCCAACGCTCCCTCCCCTCTCCCGCTAGATAGCGGGTGTATCTAGATTCGGCCTCGGCCCTAGTGGCGTACCCTTTGTAACCGTTACCACTGAATCGGTGAACCTGTCTCCGACACTCCTCCCAGTCGTCGTAGACTCCGGGAACCTTACCCTTGTACACGACATACCACGGCATCGCTATGCAGTAGCCAAACGAAACGTTAGTACCAATTCACAGACAATACATAAGCAATATATAAGTATGCAACAGAACGATCGGAAGAGAAAAGCAAGACATTAATAGCATCGATTACATCTTAAGTTGAACGACTCTCGAAACCAAAGAGACATACTACAAGTTCATTAAAGTTTAATTACAACATGAGCCAATCGATGTTTCAGAACTAGACACAGCATCACTGCTTTCGACTCGACTCAAGGGACCGGAGTGTGGATGAAGCCGCCGTCTATCGTGGGAGTCATGAAAGAACGGGCGTTGTCAGCCTGCATTTGTAGGATTGTGTCGATGTCACTGTTGGACGGTTGATTTCTGAGGTAGAACTGCCCCGAGGTACGAAGGACATCTTGATGGATGATTTCCGCAAACTTCGACTGGATGCGAAAGAATTCTTGTCTGATCTCCAGGTCCTGGATTGCCGACACGCTCGCGGCCCAATCTTTGAGTCTACTCGGTAGCAGAAGGTGATGATGGTCCCGTATGATCGCCCGCATGTGATGGATGGCGTAGTAGGCACCCTTCTGACCGCTAGGCGGCTGCTTGACGCAGCAGAACGTCGTATTGTGGGAGAACACGTGCTTGCCGTACTTACGAATAGGCCTGGTGAAGGTGCCTCCAGATTTGACGTAGCCGGGGAGAACATCATCAAGAACCTTCTTGACATTTGTGTAGTCTACGTTCGACTGACGGTCCGGGTCGAAATACGTGGCCATGGAATATTTGCGGCTTATGAGGATGAGCGTGCAACGTGTGTCACTGCAGAAAACACGGAATGTTAAAAGAAAAACGATCGAAATCTAAGAATTCATATGTTACGGGGCGGTTGAGGGAAGGACTTACTCGGGAAAGTAAGGCACGAGGAAGTTATCCTTATCTTGGTTTGCCAGAATGACGCCTTCGAGGTAAGAACTCGCGACTTGCCGGTCCCCAGCGCTGCCCAAGATCTTGGCACACATGTAGAAGGGGTCGACTATCACGATGTCCGGGGTCTTGTCACGAATGATCCGCATCTCCATACTCAGCGAAAATAGCCGAACGAAGGTGTAGTGCAGCAGATGAAGGTTCAACATAGCGTGGATGTCATCAAACCGCAGGACGATCATACCCCCGATGGAGTTATCAACAAAGCCCTTGCCCTCTGGCACCTTGGCCGCGAAAACCGGGTATGCCACATCCTTCTCTCCGAGACGCCGCTTCTCCAAAGAAAGAACACTGTCATGCAGACTCCGCATAGCACCGGTTGCAGCATCGAGCATATTTCTCGGTAGCATCGGCCTACCCGCCACATGCACCCTCCTCGAGATATCCTCAGGTGAAGGTGGCCCATCCTGAGCACAGATCGTACTCGGTGCCGGCTGGCCCGCACCCTTGTTAGTCTTTCTTTTGCGTGCCTTCTTCTTCTCCTGTAATGGGACCGAGTTCTGCTCACAGACCGCCTTCTTGAGTGTGTTGGGGCTGATCATATTTTGCACCTCGCCTATCTGAGGCTCGGTGAAGTCGGCAGCTGGAGGCGTCTCCTGAGAGCTGAACTACAGACGACGCCTGTTGCAACTTGGCTTCTCCGCGGTACCAGCTAGATCGCGCACGTCTTTTGTTGGGTTGGGTTCTTGAGAAGGAGGCCCCATGAAGTCGCCATCGTACCCATGATCGGCAAAGTACTGATCGACGTTGGCAAATGTATCATCGTCGTCGTCGTTCTGATCCTGTGCCATATGCATGTTTGGATCCAGTGGCATAGGGATGTCCGGCACCGTTGCGGCGGTCTTGCCATGGGGCCGACTTGGCGCCGGCACGACTGGCGGTGTTGTCTTTGGGGTGGTGTCCCCCGCCCCCAAACGAATCTGGCTCTTCGGCCAAAGCAGGGGCCAGCTCAGGCAGGCGCTGAGGGTCATCACGTCATCATCGTCGGCCCCGACGGGTCGAATCGGAGGTAACAGCTCGTCGCAGCCTGGCAGCACCCGAACCAGTTGAACCCTAAACAAGTTGGGTGGCATCTGGGTACCGTGGAACAAGGGGTTGCCCGGTTGAACGATTTTGCCCTTGGCGACATCGACCAACTCGTTGTTCACGAAGTGCAGGAGAGTGCACGGAATGTCGGCGGTGCCCTGCGAAAACATGTAGGGCGTCAGGGATGCCCAGTCAAAGGCAAGGAGATGAAGTCCTCGGCCGAGAGAGGCTTAATTAGTTACCGTGATGATGGCATCGAGCTCGGCTAATGTCGAGGCACCGCCAACGGCTGGCGTGCAGTTGACGGAGGGGCCGCTTGCTGCAGAGGTGCCGGCCGACGTACACCCGGGTGCATTAAGCTCCCGTGCCGGCGTTTGAGACACCAATGCCGCCTCCACCGGAGACACCAATGGCCCCGCCATCGCGTTCTGCGAGTTGCTGGCCGTGAAGCTAGGAATCGGGGGCGGCCCCTATTGGCCGCCCGCAATCCACGCACTAATCCCCTGGATCAAGGTAGGCACAATGGCGGTGATCGTCGCTCCGAGTTGTTGTTGCACTTGCTCTTGGACAATCTCCGGAATTTGCGCCACCTGTGCCCTGAGTTCTTGAACCTCGCGCGCCTGGCTTTCCGAGCTGGTCTTTTTCTCCTTTCGCCCACCAGTGTTATAGTATGACGACCATTTTGTCGACAAGCCTTTGCTGGCCACACGACCAGCTGACGTCGGCTTACTGAGCTTATCCTTGTTCTTCATTACATTCAACGCCCTATTTAGAGTGGTGTCCCAAGGGTTGCTCTTAGTCGACCCCGCGCTACTGCTTTCAGTCGCCTGCGGAAGGAATGCGAACCATTTAGAAATTTGGCTTCATTAATTAGAATGCAACCATGTGGAGCTAATTACGCGGGGGTGTATTCCTTACCAGAACAAGCTCAAGCGCCCTGGTCTTCAGATCCGTGGTAAGCTCCTTTGTTTTCGGGTCCTTCTTGTACCGGGCCCTGACAAAGTTCCTGGTCTGCTTGTCACCGTATTTATCGAAGAGGGGTGGTAGGCCTTGCTCGGCACGGTCCACCTCCTCCTTGTCCCATATAGGCTCCGTCACTCTGTAACCGCCGGGACCGAGTGTGTGTTCCCCTAAGTTCAGCTCTCGCATTTCTTTCCCCCACCTACTTGATTCGGAGCTTGCGGTGCTCGAGCAATTGATCTTGAAGTCGTTGTAGTCATCTTCGGTGATCGAAGGATTTTTCTCCTTGATCTTCTCATAACTCTCACCTTTCTCGATCATTCTCTTCACATTGCTTTTCCCAGTAGACAGGGCCGTGCTCATCTTCGTGAGGGCAGCATTGTTCACTTTATTCCCTTTGAGGCTTGTGTTTTCAAATTCAGCGGGGAACTTGTATCGTTCGTGCAGCTTCGTGAAGAGGAGGTTGCGCAAATTCCCTCGGTCAGGATGCCTGAGGTTCTCGATGTTGATCGAGACGGTGCTCCGGAGAATGCACCCGAGCTGAAGCGAGTACCCCTTGACTATTCGTTCTGGCGCCGTTGGATTCCCGTTGGAGTCCACTTCAGTAACTTCCTCCTTGAGGGTGCGGAGCACGGTCGGGCGCCGGTCCTTCCGTTGCCTCTTCGGTTGGCTGCCATCTGTGCGTGCGCCGCCATCATCAGTGGTGGCATCCTCGGCGGCACCATCAGTGGTGGCATCAGTGGGGTCATCCTCGGCGGTACCATCAGTGGTCTCAGGATCGGTGGGGAAGGCGGCGTCCTCATACAAGTGAGGTTGTTCCTCCATCTCCTGGGACAGCTCCCAGAATTTCTTGCCGCCCGAACCCCCGGCCTCATCGTTGTTGGCCATGTTTCTCTATAAATAGGAACCTTGCCGCCGTGAACAGTTACCTTGCCGGGGGGAGAGCTTGCCGCCGTGAACAGTAACCTGCCGAGGAAAGCTTGCCGCCGTGAACAGTAACCTTGCCGGGAAAGCTTGCTGTCGTGAACAGTAGAAAGCTTGCCGCCGTGAACAGTAACCTTGCCGGGGGAGAGCTTGCCGCCGTGAACAGTAACCTGCCGGGGAAAGCTTGCCACCGTGAACAGTAACCTTGCCGGGAAAGCTTGCTGCCGTGAACAGTAGAAAGCTTGCCGCCGTGAACAGTAACCTGCTGGGGGAGAGCTTGCCGCCGTGAACAGTAACCTGCCGGGGAAAGCTTGCCGCCGTGAACAGTAACCTTGCCGGGGGAGAGCTTGCCGCCGTGAATAGTAACCTGCCGGGGAAAGCTTGCCGCCGTGAACAGTAACCTTGCCGGGAAAAGCTTGCTGCCGTGAACAGTAGAAACTGTCGAGGCCAATCCGACCAGAGGCTGAAGATGGGCTCAACTACTTATCTAGATGGCTTCGGATGAAGAAGTGTTCAACACAGGAGTTGTTCGTAACGTCGAAACGGTCAACTTTGCTTTTGGAGTCATCATCATCCGACGTAGTATACGACCTGCAGAGACGCTGCAAGAGTCGGATGGTCCAGTCAGCTACATGAACGAGTCCGACTCGAGATTAGAGATGACCCCGTGGAGTATTCAAGATGGCCTTATTTTGAAAAGTGATCAACATACGGATTGTTGGCCTCGTCGAAGCACACATAATTGATATTTGAACCGTCGAAGAAAATTGGGCATGACCTTTGCTAATTTTCTTGACCTAGGAGTACCCCATTCTCAACCGAAACGGAAATTAATCAACATTTCAGGAGAAAGGGATCATTTCACATCAGGAGAAATAGATCATTTCATCTAGCTCATGCCAGGCAATCAACCAAACCAAATATGTACAGGAAAGGTTCATCAACATCAGTCAATTAAGATACTACACCATAAGCTTCATCCAGCACATGCCATGCAACCTAGCAAATTATGACACAAAATGCCATAATTAATCAAGAGTTACTACTACAGTACTCATGTACTCCATCTTACAGAGTTACTCCATCACAGCAACAACAACCTTGCAGATCAAAAATGATTTGTGTAATCTGGTTGGTACTCTTACAGTTGCATAAATTGAAAAAAAATTGATCTGTGTGATCTGGGTTACAGTATCAGCAACCTTGCATTTCATTTTATACAAAATTGTACTCCACCAAGAATAGAGCCATACTATAGCAGCAAGACTGTAGTAAGAAAGAACGAATTCCCAAGTCCCAAGTCCCATATCACACAAAAGAGCAGAGTGCATGCTTGATGTTAAACTTTTTTAGGTACTTCTTTGTCATTGATGATATATGGGATGAATCAGTATGGGAAATTATTCACTGCGTGTTTCCAGAAAACCAAAAAGGTAGTCAAGTAATCACAACCACAAGACTTGAAACTGTAGCTAATGCAAGCTGCAACTATCAGCACGAGTTCGTTTACAAGATGAGTCCTCTTGATGATCAAAACTCAAGAAAACTATTTTTCAGCAGAGTTGGACAGAATGACTCCTTGTACATTTTTATTCTGACGAAACTAAAAAAAAATTGACACTTGGGTTAACTGAAGAAGGAAGCAGCACGATTCAATGTCTAGCAGCAGCAGCTGTTAGACACGGCAGTGGCGGCTACAGGCGCGCGCAGCAGCAGCTGTTGCAAGGCAGCGGGCGGGCGCGGCCGTGGGCAGGTGCACATGCGCGAGGGGGCGAACTGGGGCGGCCAGAGACGCGGGGAAAAAGCACGGCCACGACGAGCTCGTGGCCATGGCGGACGATGGCTTCGGCCTCGAACAGAGCGAAGAATACGACGGCGGTTCAGCACGGGAAGGAAAAGGGAATTGTTGAGTGCCTCACCGAGGAGGCACACGATGGCCCGTTGGTGGCTTAGGAGCAGCAGAACGGCGACAATCGTCGCGGACGCGCCGGTGACTGTAGGTTGAAGACGACGACGAATCCGGCAATGTAGGGGCTCCCACCAAGGATGTCGGGGCGGCGGGGCGGGGTCGGAGGCGGCGTCGGGGCGGCGGGGCAGCGTCGAGGCGGCGTTGGGGCGGCGGGGCAGCGTCGAGGCGGCGGGGCAGCGGCGTCGGGAGAGGAGAGGGGAAGGGGATCGAGGGCGAGGGCGAGGGAGAGAGAGGGGATAGGGAGGGGCCGGGGAGGGAGGGGAATATGGATGGGGCCGGGCACAATACTAATGGCGCACCACCCCTCGGTGCGGCCATAAGTATATCCATACTAATGGCGCACCCCACCGTGGTGCGCCATTAGTATTGTGCCAGGCTCGAATCCACACCAGGAGGTCCTGGGTTCGATTCCCAGGCTCCACAATTTTTTATCCATTTAAAATGTTGTTTGATACTTATTTGTGTTTAAATATGTTCAAACTTGTTTAAATCATAATAGTAATATTTTTTTTAATAAGACAGTAATAATTTTTTAAAAAATGTCATCAAACAGTAATGCCGGTGGAGCGGGGGAGGGTGCGCAGGTTGCGGGGGGTCGGCGGAGGCGGTCGAGTAGGGGAGGGGTGCGGGGGGTCGGCAGCGGCGGTTGAGTAGGGGAGGGGTGCGGGGGGTCGGCGGCGGCGGTTGAGTAGGGGAATCGAGGGTGCGGGGGGTCGGCGGCGGCGGCCGGTGGACCGGGGGGTGCTCGGCGGCGAGGGGGACCAGATCTGGCGAGGTGGGATAGCGATCGAGATGGAGGGGGATCGAGATCGAGTGTCCATGAAATTTAAAAATATTCATGATAGTTCAAAAAGTTCCCATGAAATACAATCGAGAAATGAAGGCTACGATTTAAATACAATCGATCTTAGCTAGCTATCTGTTCACAATATTCTTGCCCTTCTTTTTCGCAAATGGAGTTCTTCTGTGGAATGGACGTCCTTTAGGTAGGGTGGTCCTGCTTCTTCTTGTGGTGTATGCTGCTACTTCATCATCGTCGTCATGTTCGATCCTCGGGTCGCCATACTTGTCGAAGTCTTGCTCATTGGCTACTCCATCCATTCCGATGATCTTCCTTTTGCCTCTCCTCACGACAACACGACTGGGCTTTGACGGGTCGGTAATGAAGAAGCATTGGTCCACTTGGGAAGCCAGTACCCATGGCTCATTTTTCGCGGTGACGTTTGCGCCCGCAGTCTTGGATTTGGCTTCGGGTATAACCATGGTGGTGAAATACCGGTCTTCTTTTAGGACGCTCTTGGCCCATCTGACACGGAACATCGGGACCTTCTCTCCAGCGTAGCTCAGCTCCCAGATCTCCTTGATCCTTCCATAGTATCTGTCCTTGTCGTTACCGGTGTAGGATTCCATCGTTACCCCGGAGTTCTGATAACCATCGCTCTTCATGTCCTTGGCCTCGGTGTAGAATGTGTAGCCGTTGATATCGTACGCCTCATAGGTCATCAGGTTGTGCTCGGCGCCCTGTGACAAGGTGAATATGAGTTGTTCTTCCGCGGAAGAATTCTCATGTAAAGGGTACGACAGAAGCTTCTGCTTGAACCAACGCGTGAAACATGAGTTGTGCTCTTTGAGTATATCTCCGTCCGTCCTCTGTTGGCCTCGGTCATTGTACGTCTTCTTAATAAAGGTTTTGTGCTGTACCACCCAAGGATCGACCACGTCTATGTGTTGTAGCGCGACTAGGTTTGCTCTTTCAAAGTCGGCGAGTCGACCCTCGAAGTCGACATGCATTTCGCGACGACCCTCATGGTGACCCCATCCAGTGAGCCTGCCGAGGTGCCTGTTGACGGGCAGACCAACAGGGTTCTCGATGCCTAGATAATTCGTGCAGTAGGAGATGCACTCTTCGGTCAGAAAGCCCCTGGCTATGCTTCCCTCTGGACGTGACATGTTGCGAACGTATGCTTTGATGACACCATTCATCCTTTCGAACGGCATCATGCTGTGCAGGAACGTCGGCCCGAGTTGGATGATATCGTCCACGATATGGACCAGCAGATGCACCATAACGTCGAAGAATGCGGGCGGGAAGTACATCTCAAGCTCGCATAGTATCACCACGATCTCTTCCTGTAGCCTTCTGAGTTGCCTCACGCCAACAGACTTCCGAGAGATGACGTCGAAAAAGTTGCATAGGCCAAATAGGGTTTCACGGACGTGCGCGTCCATGATCCCACAGATTGCAACTGGAAGTATCTGCGTCATCAGCATGTGACAGTCGTGAGACTTCATCCCGCTGAACTTCAGCTTCGCTGGGTCTAGGTATCTGCTTATCTTCCCCGCGTAACCATAAGGAAGTTTTACTTCTACGAGGCAGGTGAAAAACTGCTCGATCTCCTCCTGACTTAGAGTGAAGCACGCGGGAGGGTAGTCATTTCCGGTCTTCTTGGCCTTTTTGCCTTTGTGACGACTTTCCGTGTCCTGCTTCGCCTCATCATCATCATCATCATCATGATCATCATATATAGCGTGAAGCTCCTGCCTGATGCCCATTGATTTCAAGTCTGCCCTTGCTTTCGGCCCATCTTTGGTCCTCTCTGGCATGTCGAGCAGGGTACCAAGCAGACTCTCGCACACGTTTTTCGTGATATGCATGACATCAAGGCTGTGAGGCACACGGTGGATCTTCCAGTACGACAAGTCCCAGAAAAAAGACCTCGTTTTCCATACCTTCAGCAGCGGCTCTGGCGCCTTTCGCTTCTTTCCCGGCTCTGGCGCCTTTTGCTTATTTCCCGGCAGTGGGCAGTCTTTCCAATTTTTCAACAGCTCGTCTATTTCCTCGCCGCTCCTCATACGCGGGCGTCCTCGGGGTTCGGTTTCACCATCGAACAGATCCTTGCGTTTTCTCCACGGGTCATTATCGCGAAGCCACCTTCGATGTCCCATGAACACGGTTTTCGAAGACTCGGGATCTCTATCTAGCTGGCGATACGTTGTGTCATCCATGCACCTGACTCATCCAGAAAATCCGTGGACCACCTGCCCCGCGACATATCCGTAACCGAGATAGTCGTGCACCGTCTGAGCAGCGCGGCTCTCATAGGGAAATATTCTTTCTCTGCGGCGTCCCACGTATTGGCTGGCATTTTCCACAGCGTGTCAAGCTCCTCTTTCAGCAGCCCCAGATACAGATTGATGTCGTTCCCTGATTGTTTCGGTCCTTCAATTAGCATACTCATGTGAATGTACTTCCTCTTCATGCACAACCAGGGGGGAAGGTTGTACATCCACACAAACACATGCCAGGTGCTATGTGTGCTTCTCTGGCTGCCAAACGGATTGACTCCATCGGTGCTCGCGCCCAGCACGATGTTCCTTGGATCATTCCCAAATTGTGGGTCTTCGAAGTTCAACGCTTGCCACTGGCTCGCATCCTTAGGGTGACTCAGCATCTTGTCTTTTTTATCTATCTCCGGATCATTTACGTCATCTTCTCGCTTCTTCTTCTCCCTATCCGCGTGCCAACGCAGGAGCTTTGCTACCTTAGGGTCCCCGAAATACCGCTGCAGACGAGGAGTGATCGGAAAGTACCACACCACTTTTCGAGGAGCTTTCTTCCTCTTCTTGTATCGAGTGACGCCGCACACCGGACATATGGTAGACTCCGCATGCTCATCCCGATAAATGATGCAATTGTTCATGCACACATGGTATTTCACGTGCGGTAAATCCAGAGGACACATGATTTTCTTCGCCTCCTCCAAACTGGTCGGGCACTTGTTCCCCTTGGGAAGACGTTCGTGCCAGAATGACATGTTCTCGTCGAAGCATGCGTTGGTCATTTTGTGTTTTACCTTCATCTCCAGAGCCATGAGCGTTACTTTCAGGCGGGTATCCTCGGGCCTGCATCCTTCATACAATGGAGTAACCGCGTCTAACTCAAGTTGATCCATCTTGGCTTTCTCTCGGGCGGCAGCTCTTGCGTTATCCGTCTGCTTGAGAAGCAGCTCTTGAATATGAGGGTCCTACACCCAGCCCATCGATGGTCCAGCGTCGTCTGCTCCGCCGGCATCATCATCTTCATGATCATGCCCGTCGACTGCTCCGGCATCTTCCTCATCATCATGTCCTGCATCTTCTACATGATGACTGTATACAACATCATCGTCGTGATCATCTCCTCGGGATTCTTCGTCTTCTCGCCAGCCCGAGCCGCGGTGGTTGTCTTGCTGCCCTTCCTCATTTCTTGCCCGTCCCCCAAGGACGACTTCATATTCATCTTCATCACCTTGCCACCGATAGCCATCCATGAAACCACGCAAGAGGAGGTGGTCCCGCACCTGCCCGGATTCCGGGTCCGCAATAAGGCTCTTCAGTTTGCATCTTCGACACGGACATCTTATCTCCGTCTCGTTCTTTTGAAGCATCTCGGCCTTCGCGGACCTCAAAAACCTATTCACGATGCCTTCGGTCATCATGCGGACCATGGTCACCTGCGGGGTAGAGCAAAACGATATTTTAGAACCAAGAAAAAATTTGGCATGACTTTCCCTAAAAATAGGACCAAAAAGAATGCTTAATGCCAAAATTCTCGCCGAAACAGAAATGAATCAACATTCCGGCAAAATATTGGCAACTATCGAATTTCAATACCGGTACACCTCCAAACACAAACACATATGCAACACCACAAACATATGCAACACCACGAACATACATAGATCTAGCTAGGCCATAAAAAGTGCATGTGCACATTGTTGTAGGGAGAACAACATAAATATAGCTTCCCCCCTTACTTACCTATCAAAACAAGGTAATTTAACCACTCAAATTGAATGAATCTATGGTGGAAATGAGGTGAAAAAGAGGAGGCACCCGAGACAAGGAGGAGGTGGAGAGAATGAAGTGGGGAGAAAGTGAGTGTGGGTAGGAGAGGTTGTCCAAAATATCTTGTTGCTGCCCACTTACTAATGGCGCACCAACTCTAAATGCGCCATTAGTAATCCAGGTTACTAATGGCGCACCTCCTGGTAGTGCGCCATTAGTAGTTTTGCAAAAAAAATACTAATGGCGCACTGTCCCACAGTGCGCCATTACTAGTTTAAACTAGTAATGGCGCATGGTGGAACAGTGCGCCATTAGTAGTTTTGCAAAAAAGGGAATAAAAAATATAATAAAAAAACAACATTAGTGGCGCACTTTCCGACAGGTGCGCCATTACTAGTTACAACTAGTAATGGCGCACTGTATCTGGATGCGCCATTAGTATGTTTGGACAGACTCACTAGTTAAATTTTTTTTGATACTAATGGCGCACCCTGGGCCAGGTGCGCCATTAGTAGTTTCAACTCTAATGGCGTATCAGTAGGTGGTGCGCCATTAGTATATACTAATGGCGCACCGCTTGTCTCGTGCGCCATTAGTATCAATCCCATCTATAGCCCTTTTTCTAGTAGTGAAACTTTAATTTTTCTTACAACTCAACAATTACAACTCGATACTTAGAACAAAATATGGCTCTATATGAATGCCTCCGGCGGTGTACCGGGATATGCAATATGACAATGATGAATGTGTCATGATAAACGGAACGGTGGAAAGTTGCATGGCAATATATCTCGGAATGGCTATGGAAATGCCATGATAGGTAGGTATGGTGGCTGTTTTGAGGAATGTATATGGTGGGTGTATGATACCGGTGAAAGGTGCGCGGTATTAGAGAGGCTAGCAAAGGTGGAAGGGTGAGAGTGCGTATAATCCATGGACTCAACATTAGTCATAAAGAACTCATATACTTATTGCAAAAATCTAGAAGTTATCAAAGCAAAGTATTACACGCATGCTCCTAGGGGGATAGATTGGTAGGAAAAGACCATCGCTCGTCCCTGACCGCCACTCATAAGGAAGACAATCAATAAATAAATCATGCTCCGACTTCATCACATAACGGTTCACCATAGTGCATGCTACGGGAATCACAAACTTTAACACAAGTATTCTTTAAATTCACAACTACTCAACTAGCATGACTCTAATATTATCACCTCCATATCTCAAAACAATTATCATGCTTCAATCTTTTCTTAGTATTCAACACACTCAAAAGAAAGTTTCACAAATCTTGAATACCAAGCATATTATTATTAAGCAAATTACCATGCTATTAAGAGACTCTCAAAATAATTTAAGTGAAGCATGAGAGATCAATAGTTTCTTTAAAACAAATCCACCACCGTGCTCTAAAAGATCTAAGTGAAGCACATAGAGTAAAATTATAACGCTCAAAAGATATAAGTGAAGCACATAGAGATAAACTACTTAGCTCAAAAGATATAAGTGAAGCACATAGAGCAAAACTACTTAGCTCAAAAGATATAAGTGAAGCACATAGAGTATTCTATAAAATTTTAATTCATGTATGGCTCTCTCAAAAGGTGTGTACAGCAAGGATGATTGTGGCATACTAAAACACAAAGACACAAATAATACAAGATGCTCCAAGCAAAACACATATCATGTTGGTGAATAAAAATATAGCTCCAAGTAAATTATCGATGGAAGTGGACGAAAGAGGGGATGCCTTCCGGGGCATCCCCAAGCTTTGACTTTTTGGTCTCCTTGGATTATCTTGGGGGTGCCATGGGCATCCCCAAGCTTAGGCTCTTGCCACTCCTTGTTCCATAATCCATCAAAAGAATTCACCCAAAACTTGAAAACTTCACAACACAAAACTTAAAGTAGAAAACTCGTGAGCTCCGTTAGCGAAAGAAAACAAAAAAACACTTCAAGGTACTGTAATGAACTCATTCTTTATTTATATTGGTGTTGAACCTACTGTATTCCAACTTCTCTATGGATTATAAACTATTTTACTAGTCATAGATTCATCAAAATAAGCAAACAACACACGAAAAACAGAATCTGTCAAAAACAGAACAGTCTGTAGTAATCTGTAACTAATGCAAACTTATGGAACACAAAAAATTCTAAAATAAATTGATGGACGTTAGGAATTTGTCTATTAATCATCTGCAAAAATAATTAACTAAATAGCACTCTTCAAATAAAAATGACAGCAGTTCTCGTGAGTGCTAAAGTTTCTGTTTTTTTACAGCAAGTTCAACAAGACTTTCCCCAAGTCTTCCCAACGGTTCTACTTGGCACAAACACTAAATAAACACAAAAAACACAACCAAAACAGAGGCTAAATAAATTATTTATTACTAAACAGTAGCAAAAAGCAAGGAATAAAAATAAAATTGGGTTGCCTCCTAACAAGCGCTATCGTTTAACGCCCCTAGCTAGGCATAAAAGCGAGGATAGATCTAGGTATTGCCATCTTTGGTAGGCAATCCACAAGTGGCTTTCGTAATAGATTCATAAGGTAATTTAATTTTCTTTCTAGGGAAGTGTTCCATGCCCTTTTTTTAATGGAAATTGAAATCTAATATTCCCTTCCTTCATATCAATAATCGCACCAACCGTTCTAAGGAAGGGTCTACCAAGAATAATAGGGCAAGAAGGATTGCAATCTATATCAAGAACAATGAAATCTACGGGCACATAATTCCTATTTGGAACAATAAGAACATCATTAATCCTTCCCATAGGTTTCTTAATAGTAGAATCCGCAAGATGCAAGTTTAGAGAGCAATCATCAAAATTACGGAAATCTAGCAAATCACACAAAGTTTTGGGGATAGTGGAGACACTAGCACCCAAATCACACAAAGCATAAAACTCATGATATTTAATTTTAATTTTAATAGTTGGTTCCCACTCATCATAGAGTTTTCTAGGGATAGAAACTTTCAACTCAAGTTTTTCTTCATAAGATTGCATCAAGGCATCAACAATATGTTCGGTGAAGGCTTTCTTTTGACTATAAGCATGTGGAGAATTTAGCACAGATTGCAACAAGGAAATACAATCAATTAAAGAGCAACTTTCATAATTAAATTCCTTGAAATCCAATATAGTGGGGTTAGCAACATCTAGATTTTTATTTCTTTCAATCCCACTTTCATCAATTTCATCATAAAGATCTAAATACTCCGAATTTTGAGAACACCTTCTAGGTAAAGGAAAATCATATCCAGTTTCATCAAGATTCATATTGCAAAACAAAGATTTAATAGGAGACACATCAATAACTTTTAGATCTTCATCTTGATTTTCATAGGAATTGGGTTTAGCGGCCATCTTATTGACTAAGGTGGCTTGCATATCTGAAATTTCAGCAGTCATCTTTTCTAGATGAGCAATTTGGGATCTTATACCATCAAATTCTTTAGACATATCATCAAGATCTTTATTCATATAACTCATAAATCTTTTTTGTTCTCTAAGCTTGTTTCTAAAGAAATTATTGTGCTCAAATTGCAAAACCATAAACTTCCTAACGTTGTTTTCGATCTCCTCTAACCTTTTAAGGTGAAGATCACCAAATCTCGATTGAGCCATCGTGACAAACAAGCAATCCAACACACGAGCAAACAAAAAGCAAGAGGGCAAAAGAGGCAAATAGAGAGGGAGGATAGAGAGAGAGAGAGGGCAAATAAAATTGAAAGAGTGAAGTGGGGGAGAGGAAAACGAGAGGCAAATGGCAAATAATGTAATGCGAGAGATAGGGATTGTGATGGGTACTTGGTATGTTGACTTTTTGCGTAGACTCCCCGGCAACGGCGCCAGAAATTCTTGTTGCTACCTCTTGAGCTTGCGTTGGATTTCCCCGAAGAGGAAGGGATGATGCAACAGAGTAGCGTAAGTATTTCCCTCAGTTTTTGAGAACCGAGGTATCAATCCAGTAGGAGGCCATGCTCAAGTCCCTCGTACCTGCACAAAACGATAGCTACTCGCAACCAACACGATTAGGGGTTGTCAATCCCTTCACGGTTACTTATGAGAGTGAGATCTGATAGATATAATATTTTTGGTATTTTTGGTAGAGAGATGCAAAGTAAAAAGTAAAAGGCAAAGTAAAAAAGCAAAGCAAGATTAAAGTGAAGGAGATTAATATGATGAGAATAGATCCGGGGGCCATATGTTTCACTAGTGGCTTCTCTCAAGAGCATAAGTATTCTACGGTGGGTGAACAAATTACTGTTGAGAAATTGACAGAATTAAGCATAGTTATGAGAATATCTAGGCATGATCATGTATATAGGCATCACGTCCGTGACAAGTAGACCGAAACGATTCTGCATCTACTACTATTACTCCACTCATCGACCGCTATCCAGCATGCATCTAGAGTATTAAGTTAAAAACAGAGTAACGCTTTAAGCAAGATGACATGATGTAGAGAGATAAATTCATGCAATATGAAATAAACCCCATCTTGTTATCCTCGATGGCAATGATGCAATACATGCATTGCTGCCCCTTCTGTCACTGGGAAAGGACACCGCAAGATCGAACCCAAAGCTAAGCACTTCTCCCATGGCAAGAAATACCAATCTAGTTGGCCAAACCAAACGAATAATTCAAAGAGACTTGCAAAGATAACCAATCATACATAAAAGAACTCAGAGAAGATTCAAATATTATTCATAGATAGACTTGATCATAAACCCACAATTCATCGGTCTCAACAAACACACCGCAAAAAGAAGAAGATTACATCGAATAGATCTCCACAAGAGAGGGGGAGAACTTTGTATTGAGAACCAAAAAGAGAGAAGAAGCCATCTAGCTACTAACTATGGACCCGAAGGTCTGAGGTAAACTACTCACACTTCATCGGAGAGGCTATGATGATGTAGAAGCCCTCCGTGATGACGGCCCTCTTCGGCGGAGCTCCGGAACAGGCCCCAAGATGGGATCTCGTGGATACAGAAAGTTGCGGCGGTGGAATTAGGTTTTTGGCTCCCCTCCTGATCGTTTGGGGGTACGTAGGTATATATAGGAGGAAGGAGTACGTCGGTGGAGCACCGAGGGGCCGACGAGGCAGGGGCGCGCCCTAGGGGGGTGGGCGCGTCCCCAGCCTCGTGACCGCCTCTTTGACTCCATGGAGTAGGATCCAAGTCTCCTGGATCATGTTCGGTGAGAAAATCACGTTCCCGAAGGTTTTATTCCGTTTGGACTCCGTTTGATATTCTGTTTCTCCGAAATACGGAAATAGGCAAAAAACAACAATTCTGGGCTGGCCTCCGGTTAATAGGTTAGTCCCAAAAATAATATAAAAGTGGAAAATAAAGCCCAATATAGTCCAAAACAGTAGATAATATAGCATGGAGCAATAAAAAATTATAGATACGTTGGAGACGTATCAGTCCCCGCGCTACTGAGAGGCCCAAAACCCGTGTTGCTGCTAGGCTTTTCCCTAGTAATGTTCCTCTCCCCCTTTTCCCTTTCCCCTTTCCCCTTTCCGTTGGTTGGAAGCAGGGGGGCCGAATCCTACCCGGACTAGGAGTCCAAGTAGGACTCCCCCCTTGGCGCGCTCCCCTTGGGCCGGCCACCTCCTCCTCCCCACGGAGTCCAATTGACCTGAAACTTCATGGAACTTATTTTTGGACCAGAAGAAGCCCACAGAGTATCGGAGTTGGACCAGGAAAGTCCAGGGCTGCCCACGAGGGTGGGGGGCGCGCCCACCCCCTGGGCGCGCCCCCTGCCTCGTGGACAGCCCGGAGGTCCACCGACGTACTTCTTCCTCCCATATATACCCATCTACCCTAAAAACTTCGGAGAGCACGATACATCGGGAGTTTCGCCGCCAGAAGCCTCCGTAGCCACCGAAAAACAATCTAGACCCATTCTGGCACCCTGCCGGAGGGGGAATCCCTCTCCGGTGGCCATCTTCATCATCCCGGTGCTCTCCATGATGAGGAGGGAGTAGTTCTCCCTCGGGGCTGAGGGTATGTACCAGTAGCTATGTGTTTGATCTCTCTCTCTCTCTCTCTCGTGTTCTTGAGGTGGTACGATCTTGATGTATCGCGAGCTTTGCTATTATAGTTGGATCTTATGATGTTTCTCCCCCTATACTCTCTTGTAATGAATTGAGTTTTCCCTTTGAAGTTATCTTATCGGATTGAGTCTTTAAGGATTTGAGTACACTTGATGTATGTCTTGTGTGGGATACCCGTGGTGACAATGGGGTATTCTATTGATCCACTTGATGTATGTTTTGGTGATCAACTTGCGGGTTCCGTGACCTTGGGAATCTATTCATAGGGGTTGGCACACGTTTTCGTCTTGACTCTCCGGTAGAAACTTTGGGGCACTCTTTGAAGTACTTTTGTGTTGGTTGAATAGATGAATCTGAGATTGTGTGATGAATATCATATTATCATACCCACGCATACTTGAGGTGACATTGGAGTATCTAAGTGACATTAGGGTTTTGGTTGATTTGTGTCTTAAGGTGTTATTCTAGTATGAACTCTATGATAGATTGAACGGAAAGAATAGCTTCATGTTATTTTACTACGGACTCTTGAATAGATCGATCAGAAAGAATAACTTTGAGGTGGTTTCGTACCCTACAATAATCTCTTCGTTTGTTCTCCGCTATTAGTGACTTTGGAGTGACTCTTTGTTCCATGTTGAGGGATAGTTATATGATCCAATTATGTTATTATTGTTGAGAGAACTTGCACTAGTAAAGTATGAACCCTAGGCCTTGTTTCAACGCATTGCAATACCGTTTGTGCTCACTTTTATCATTTGTTACCTTGCCTTTTTTTATATTTTCAGATTACAAATATCGTTATCTACTATCCATATTGCACTTGTATCTTCATCTCTTCGCCGAACTAGTGCACCTATACAATTTACCATTGTATTGGGTGTGTTGGGGACACAAGAGACTCTTTGTTATTTGGTTGCAGGGTTGTTTGAGAGAGACCATCTTCATCCTACGCCTCCCACGGATTGATAAACCTTAGGTCATCCACTTGAGGGAAATTTGCTACTGTCCTACAAACCTCTGCACTTGGAGGCCCAACAACGTCTACAAGAAGAAGGTTGTGTAGTAGACATCAAGCTCTTTTCTGGCGCCGTTGCCGGGGAGGTTAGCGCTTCAAGATATATCTTTAGATCTTGCATCGAATCTTTTTGTTTCTTGTTTTAGCACTAGTTTAGTTTATAAAAGAAAACTACCAAAAAATGGAATTAAGGGTACCTCATATGCTTCATCTTTTTAATATCTATCATGAAAATAAGGATTCCGATAATTGTTCTCATGTGCTAGAAGAATGCATTAGATTGTTTGGCACTAAATATTTGAATGACGAGCATGATTGCAATGTTGTTAGTATGAATTCCTTGAATATCCATGATGCTAATGATATGCAAAGCCACAAGCTTGGGGAAGCTATGTTTGATGAAGATGATATTTTTTGTCCCCCAAGTTTTGATGAGCAAATTTATTATAATGAAAGCATGCCTCCTATTTATGATGATTATATTGATGAAAGTGGATTTGGAGAGGTCATGACTTTATTTTGTGATAAATCCACTATTCTGGAAGAGGTTCCAATTGATTATGGGAACAAACTTGCTACCTATGATGATCATTGTGATGACTTCTATGCTATAAAGAATAATGGTATCTGTCGGTGTCAAAACCGGCAGATCTCGGGTAGGGGGTCCCGAACTGTGCGTCTAGGCCGGATGGTAACAGGAGACAAGGGACATGAAGTTTTACCCAGGTTCGGGCCCTCTTGATGGAGGTAAAACCCTACGTCCTGCTTGATTGATATTGATGATATGGGTGTTACAAGAGTAGATCTACCACGAGATCAGAGAGGCTAAACCCTAGAAGCTAGCCTATGGTATGATTGTATGTTGTGATTGTTGTCCTACGGACTAAAACCCTCCGGTTTATATAGACATCGGAGAGGGTTAGGGTTACACAAGGTCGGTTACAAAAGAGGAGATATCCATATACATATTGCCTAGCTTGCCTTCCACGCCAAGTAGAGTCCCATCCGGACACGGGACGAAGTCTTCAATCTTGTATCTTCATAGTCTAACAGTCCGGCCAATGGAGATAGTCCGGCTGTCCGGAGACCCCCTAATCCAGGACTCCCACAGTAGCCCCTGAACCAGGCTTCAATGACGATGAGTCCGGCGCGCAGTTGTCTTCGGCATTGCAAGGCGGGTACCTTCTCTGAATACATCACAGAAGAATTTGAATACGAGGATAGTGTCCGACCCTGCAAAATAAGTTCCACATTTCACCGTAGAGAGAATAATGTCTTCGCAGATCTAATCCGCTAGCTTGTTTTGGTAACATGACGTCATGTCATGGCCCGGTGATTATTCAAACCGTTTCATTTAACCAGCCCCGCACATAACGCGAGGCAGTTTTTCGACATGTCTTGTCAAAGCAGAGATCGTGTCCCTTTATTACGGGATTCTCATCAATACAGGCGTGGGTAACCCAACCGCGCCATCAATTGCGGCGCTTGGGGGATAAGCGAGTTTTACTAGGCAAGTGGGGACGTTTAATTGTGTCCGCCCATATAAAGGGATAAGGATTCACCTTTCTATCCATGCCTTCTTCCTCCTCTGCTCATCCGCTCCCGCATACTCGAGCTCTAGCGCCCAAGCTCTCACTTCCGCCTCAACCTTCTCCAACCATGTCCGGAGCGGGAGGCAAGTGGATGGTCTCCTCCGTCACGGAGGGAGACGTCAAGAAACTGAGGAGAGCCAGATACCTGCACGACGACATCGCGCACCGGCTCCCAGATGAGGGACAGCTCATCCCCACCCCCGAGCCCCATGAGAGGGTGGTATTCCTCACCCATTTCCTCCGCGGACTAGGATTCCCTCTCCATCCCTTCGTCTGGGGGCTCATGTTTTATTATGGCTAGGATTTCCATGATCTGGCCCCAAACTTCATCCTCAACATCTCGGCGTTTATCGTCGTGTGCGAGGCCTTCCTCCGCATCAAGCCCCACTTCGGCTTATGGCTGAAGACCTTCAGTGTCAAGCCGAAGGTAGTGAGCGGCAGCCAGGCAGAGTGCGGAGGCGCCATGGTGGGCAAGATGCCCAATATCACATGGCTCGAGGGCACCTTCGTGGACACCATAAAGGGGTGGCAATCGGGGTGGTTCTATATCACCGAGTCGCGCGACCCCGCCTGGGTAGCGGCTCCCGAGTTCCGATCTGGCATCCCCATGCGGCTGACCTCCTGGAAAGAGAAGGGCCTATCCTGGGGTAATTCAAAAGAGCTGACCGGACTCCAGTCATGTATTCAGAACATGGTGGATAAGAAGCTCAAGCTTGTCAACATAGTCCAGGTTATGCTCGTTCGTCGGATACTCCCGTGCTAACAACGGGAGTTTACCTTGTGGGAGTTTAATCCGGCGCAGCACCGAACTCTGAACAGGCTCTTCGACACGACTCATGAAGATGCCTGGAGGGTGCTGTTCAAGGGCGCCGCGGTCCCTCCCCCCATTACTGAGGATCGCGGATTCAACGCGAAGCGCCACGCTAGTGCGGTAAGTTGTTTTACCTCTTACAGGATATTTTTTATATATATATATAGATTGGCTCTATGCGGGATCTAAACTCCCGTAATTTTGACAGGACTGGCAGAAGATGGCCGGACAGATCGACTGTCCGGCTTCCTTGCCCGAAGGCCCCGCAGACGATCTTCTGACGAAGAAGCTGACTCCGGCCCCTTATAAGGTGCCAGAGAAGACCAAGAAGGGCCAAGGGAGGAACACCACGTGAGTCGCTTGGAAAACAGACCGTTTCCATGCTACGCCACTCGCCGGGGCGTCGTCAGAACCTCCACCGTATCGCCAGAGATTGACTTCTTTGCGGGCGCACCTCTCTTCCCCGAACAAGACGGAGGGAAGAGGGAAAGAAAGAAGGGCTGCCCCACCGAACTTGGGGGAAGATCTACAACAGGTGAAAAGGGCGCGTGCTATAAGGGTCGCCCCCACACAAACCTGTGGGAAGCCCGACGAAAGGATGCCGGGTCCAAGCTGATAAGGGGAAGGAGAAGCTGCCTTTCTTACGTACGGTGGCGCATAACATAGCTAGCTGTGCTACGAGTACGCTCCACCTAGGTCCGCCGTCGAAGATATGTTCGACAGACGGAGAGTGGCTTGCTCTAGGGGCCAACGGCCATCAATTATCCCCGACAGCTCGGAAGATTCGTTATCGAGTGTTTCCGGATACCAAAGTAAAACCCATAGAGATTCCTGTGTCGCTTCTATCTGGCTTCTCCGGCCTGCCTAACCACGAACGAAAAACTCAATCTCGTAACAAGGCATGCGCACCCTCCCGCAGCCCGACTACGTCTATCGTAGAGGTATCATCGTGACGGCCTATGCCCTGAGGAGGCTCGTCGAGGGGACCATGGGATTTAGCAGATCCCACGGGTCCTCCGCCGGGGGACCGCCCAACCTTTTCTTCTCCTCGCCATCCCGGTCCGCTACTAGACGCGCCGGAGGTTACTATCTTCAAGACCTGAGGCCAACGGAATCGCACGGGCGGGGGACAGTCCCCGGAATCAAGCGCGCCTCACGCAGGGCGCACTCTTCGGGATACACCATCGATGGAGGTGCAAGCCTCGAGGCTTAATATCATTTTAGTCAGCACGAGCCACGGGGACGGGGTCCCCAAGAGCTCCTGAGTTCGGCCCTCAGCTGAACACCGTGCCGGACCCTCCAACGGATCCGAGCTCGGGCAGGCGGTCCCCTCTAAGGAGGGTGAGACGCTTGTGCCGGTGACCTCTGTCCACCCAGAGGCGCCGGACACTATGTTGGAAGTGCTTCGCAGCGCTTCCATCGAGGAGGAGCACCGCACTATCATGAGTGCGGTGATCCAGAAGGTTCAGTCCGCCAAGAGCGGATTGACTGAAGCCTGTACTAGCCTTCTAACAGGCTTCGAGGTAAGTGTTTTAAAATGTAGTAGAAATATTACCGCATAGACAGTAGCCCCTGATGCTTTGTTCGGTGTTCACAAAGAAAAGCCGAACAGAGGATCAAATAATATCGCAGGAGTCTAATGTAAGTATGTCAATATGCATATGCAGGCTTCACTGCTGGCGTCCGCCGCACTGACTGCGGAGGTCACCGTACTAAAGGAGGCCCTCGAGGGGTCCCAGAAAGAGCTCGGCCTTGCTAAGAGGCAGCTCGAAGAGAACAAGGGTAAGTAATACCCCGTCTGTAGATGAGAAGAAGGACGCGATAGCTAAATGACATGATCATTGTATGTTTGCCAGGGGCCACGATCGAGGTGGCGACCCTGAAGCAAGCGCTGTCCCAGGCCGAAGAAAAGGCGGCCCAGGAGCGCACCGAGCGAGAGAGGCACGAGGCTCGGGTGGGCGAGGTGCAGCAAGAGGTCCAGGCTCTCGTGACGAAGCACGAGGCATTGGAGCTTGACTTGAAGACGCGAGAGTCTGAGCTTGCCGCAGCCCGTGAGAGCGCGATGAGTGCCAAGGGTGAGGCCCAGAAGGCCCTTCAGTAGATCGACGCGATGAATAAGATAGCGGCGGGTAAGGCTTTCTATATGCAAAGCAAGCATGTAAAAGTAATTTACCGATTACTTACCCGAATCCGGAGCTCTTCAGGAGCATTCATAGATTTGCCCCGCAGTGTGTCCGATGCCGCACAATTCTACTAGGCCGGGGACGGGAGCTCGATGGAGAAGCTGTTCTGGTCTCAGTATGCTGAGGCCGAACATTCGGTGCCATTGAGCGACCAGCTGAAGCAGATGGCCGAGCTACATAAGGCGGCCGATCAGGCCATGAAGGGGTTCATAGTCCGGTTGTGGCCTGGCGATGCCCTTCCGAACAGCTTCTTCGGCTTGGTGAGGCGGCTTGTGGATGCCTGCCCACGGTTGGAGGTCGTCAAGCAATCCGTCTGCATTGAAGGTGCACGCCGGGCCTTCGCCCGTGTGAAAACGCAGTGGGTCAAGCTGGACGCCGTGAAGCTTATCAAGGAGGGGCCGCCGGAGGGCCAGGAGCACCGCCACCCGAGATGTACTACGAGGGTGTTCTGCCAGGAGCCCGTCTTTTCGCGGATGAGTGTTCACAAAATGTAATATTTGAATGAGACTTGCTCATTTTGTATCCTGTGTGATGAAAACTTGTTTCATATGCGCTATGCAACGCTTGTGTGAATGTAAAATATTACCTTCTGTTTGGTTGTTTATCCAATCTGAGAGATGGCTAGTCCTCGGCTTCTGCCCCCATACCACGAGTGCTGGGGTGTTCGGGATAAACCTGAGCGCTCTTGTTCCCATGATTGGGTCCTTCAAGGGAGGTGCTCAGCACAACGAACAAGAAAACCGGACTAATAATGCTTTATCACTCTCACTTAGCCATAGCATTCTATAATTTTAAATTTCGGCGAAGCCCCTGGTATTCGGAAGACCGAATTCGGGGCGCGATACACGCCTATAAGCCGGACGGAGCTGGCCCCTCGCCCTAAGCGGCATAAGTCTTTAGGGACTCGAAAAACCTCGCCGAACAGCGACCAGTCTCTCGCCTTATCATGATAGTCAGTTTTAGCTTTCTCTACGGAGGTGCTCGACCCGGCAGAACCGGGGCACAATCACAGTAGTTCTCCTAGCGCTACCTTAGCCGATAGAGCGGAACGTAAGGTAGCAAAACATAGGAGTCGGGCAAACCCAACATTTGACCAAAGCCATGATTCGGAGCTGATGCATATAATGCTATAAGTTTGGGGTGCTGCACTTATGGAAGTGTTCGGACTTTTCACCACATTGTGGGTACGTAAGCCCCTGGTGTATTGGCCGTACCAAAGTGTACGGTTGCTAGGCGTTATTAATGAACACATAGATATGTATATATATAGCAAAGATGCGATAATATATAGTCATAATGTCATGTATTGTATATTGGAAAAATTGCATTAAAGCAGAGTGATACAGATAGTGTAATAAGCAAAAGAGTAGGACTATGTCCCTTCCAAAGGCAAGCTGAGGAACTATATCCACCTTGGAACTCTGTGGTTGTCGACATCCTTGGTTGCTGTATCATGTGTTCGGCAATAGAGCTGCCGTGCAGCATTTCCAGAGATTGAAGTCCTGAAAGAAAAAGAAAGATAACCAAATGGGAAGCCCCTGGTGCGGTTTAGGCCGCGTTTTGGGGCGTGCCGTAGTTGTGCCTACCCCTCCCCATCTGTGCCCATGGTATTTTTAATGCGTAATTATGTACGCGCGTCATGAACAATGCCATTGGGCTGGGATTGGGGTGGCCGCCGTATTGCTACGCGAGCTCAGATCGTGCTAGGCGGTCTGTTTGCCGATTGCCCCGAGCGCGCTTGAAGGTGTCCGGGCTTTGAAACGCCGAACTGGTAGATTGCCTTGAGAGGCTGCTTTGCGCTTCTGCTGTGAGGGCCGCGGTGTGCTCCTCTGTTCGAAGAGAGCGCTCTGTGTTTCCATTGACTATAATAACTCCGTGAGGTCCTGGCATCTTGAGCTTGAGGTATGCATAATGTGGTACCGCATTGAATCTAGCAAATGCGGTTCGTCCGAGCAGCGCGTGATAACCACTGCGGAACGAGACTATATCGAAGATTAACTCTTCGCTTCGGAAGTTATCCGAGGATCCGAAGACCACTTCCAGTGTAATTGAGACTGTGCAGTGGGCCTCTACGCCTGGAATGACGGCTTTAAAGGTCGTTTTTGTGGGTTTTATCCTTGAGGGGTCTATACCCATTTTGCGCATTGTGTCCTGATAAAGCAGGTTCAGGCTGCTGCCGCCGTCCATAAGGACTCGAGTGAGGTGAAATCCGTCAATGATTGGGTCTAGGACCAGTGCGGCGAATCCGCCATGACAGATACTAGTGGGGTGGTCCCCTGCGATCGAAGGTGATCGGACAGGAGGACCAAGGGTTGAACTTTGGGGCGACTGGCTCCAACGCATATACGTCCTTGAGCGCACGCTTCCGCTCCCTCTTGGGGATGTGGGTTGCGTATATCATGTTCACCGTCCGCACTTGCGGGGGAACCTCTTCTGTCCTCCAGTGTGCGGCTGCCGGGGTTCTTCCTCGTCATCGTTATGCGGCCCCTTGTCGTTGTCTTCAGCAATTAACTTGCCAGCCTGCTTGAACACCCAACAATCCCTGTTGGTGTGATTCACTGGCTTGTCTGGGGTTCCGTGTATTTGACACGAGCGATCGAGTATACAGTCCAAGCTGGACGGACCCGACGTACTTTGTTTGAATGACTTTTTTCGCTGATCGGGTTTAGAGCCTTTGAATCCGGCATTGACTGCCGTATCCTCAGTACTTTCGCCGTTGATGCGGCGCTTATGCTTATTGTGACGTGACCTGCTATTGCCGTCCTTGGTATCTGGGGTACCATGGTTCTTTGATATGTTATTACTGCGAGCCAACCAGCTGTCTTCTCCCGCACAAAAGCGGGTCATGAGCGTCGTGAGGGCTGTCATAGATTTCGGCTTTTCTTGACCAAGGTGCCGGGCTAGCCACTCATCTCGGATATTGTGCTTGAAAGCCGCTAAGGCCTCCGCATCCGGACAGTCAATGATTTGATTTTTCTTTGTAAGGAACCGAGTCCAGAATTGCCTGGCCGACTCTTTTGGCTGCTGAATTATGTGGCTCAAGTCATCGGCGTCTGGTGGTCGCACATAAGTGCCCTGAAAGTTGTCGAGGAATGCGGCTTCCAGATCTTCCCAACAGCTAATGGAGTCCGCTGGCAAGCTATTAAGCCAATGCCGCGCTGGTCCTTTGAGTTTTAGTGGGAGGTACTTGATGGCATGTAAGTCATCACCGCGGGCCATGTGGATATGGAGGAGGAAGTCCTCAATCCATACCGCGGGGTCTGTAGTGCCGTCGTATGATTCAATGTTTACAGGTTTGAAACCTTCTGGGAATTGATGTTCCATTACTTCATCTGTGAAGCATAAGGGGTGTGCGGCACCTCTGTATTGGGCTATATCGCGACGCAGCTCGGATGGGTCCTGCCTGCTGTGTTCGGCCCGGCCGGATTTGCTTTTACTGTATCCGGCGTGACATGTATCGTCTCGTAGAGTGGTGCTCCCTCGTGATCCGTAGATCGATCTTGAATGCTTTGCTTTGTCCTCCAATATGTCTCGCAGGTCCGGCGTATCTCCCGTGCCTTTTTATTTGAATGGCATTGGGGTGGAGGCTGAGTTTTTGGCCGGAATGCCTCTCTATCGCGGTCGTGAGGTGGCCGATCAGCCGTTTCATACGCTTATTCCTCCAGTCGGGGAAGTAACCTGCGCCTTGGATAGCTCTTGGAGGGACGCTCGAGTTTATATTGCTCGGCCGCGAGGACTTCAGTCCATTTGTCAGCTAGCAGATCTTGATCAGCTTGAAGCTGCTACTGCTTTTTCTTCAGGCTATTGGCCGTGGCCATAAGCCTGTGCTTGAAGCACTCTTGTTCGACGGGATCCTCTGGTACGGCGAATTCATCGTCGCCGAGGCTTGCCTCGTCTTCGGAGGGGGGCATGTAATTGTCATCCTCCTCCTCTCCGCCAGCCGTTCTCTCAGGAGAGCTGGCTCCTTCATCCTCCTGCTCTAAATCTTGCTGGAGGGGATTATTGTTGTCTTCGGCGCTATCCGGAGTGTTATTATCTCCTGTGCCAGTATCATCACTTTTTCTTTGGCGGGACTTAGAGCAGCGCCGCTGACGTCGGCGCTTGGGTTGCTTCTTGGAGGGGTCATCCTCCGTTCTCTCGTCGCCATTGCCTTCATTGGGTGTATCCACCATGTATATGTCATACGACGAGGTGGATTTCGAGTGCCCTATAGGTGCTGGTTCATGTTCGTCTCCTACATCGTCGTCCATACCGTCGATGTCTTCGGAGTCGAAGTCGAGCATGTCGGTTAAATCATCGACAGTGGCTACAAAGTGGGTGGTGGGTGGGCGTTGAATTTCTTCATCGTCCGCATCCCAGTCCTGTTGGCCATAATCCGGCCAGGGCTCTCCTGACAAAGAGAGAGACCTTAGTGAATTCAGAATGTGGCCGAAGGGTGAGTGCTGAAAGATATCCGCAGCGGTGAATTCCATGATCGGCGCCCTCTCGGATTCGATTGGCAGGGGCGCGGATGGTTCGGGGTCCGGAAGATAGTCCGGCACCTTGGAGTCACGGGCTGCGCAGAGGATTATGCTGGTGTTCGGCTCGATCGCCGTCGAGACTGCATCCCCTGAGGCGGTGTCTAGCCACCCGTCCTCAATTGGCGCAGCTGGCTCCGAGCTAAGGGTCGGGGCTGGCGTGGGCGCGGCCTCTGGAGTACCGTCCGGTGGCAGAGCTAGGTCATACCCATCGAGATAGTGCGGCACGCCTGGCTGTGGCTCGAATCCGTCGAAGATCAAGTCCCCATGGATGTCGGCCGTGTAGTTCAAACTTCCAAATCTGACCTGATGGCCAGGGGCGTAGCTTTCAATCTGCTCCAGATGGCCAAGCAAATTAGCCCGCAGAGCAAAGCCACCGAATACGAAGATCTGTCCGGGGAGAAAGGTCTCACCCTGGACGGCATCGCTATTGATGATAGTAGGAGCCATCAAGCCTAACGGTGACGACACAGAGGAACTCTCAATGAAAGCACCAATGTCGGTGTCAAAACCGGCGGATCTTGGGTAGGGGGTCCCGAACTGTGCGTCTAGGCCGGATGGTAACAGGAGACATGGGACAACGAAGTTTTACCCAGGTTCGGGCCCTCTTGATGGAGGTAAAACCCTACGTCCTGCTTGATTGATATTGATGATATGGGTGTTACAAGAGTAGATCTACCACGAGATCAGAGAGGCTAAACCCTAGAAGCTAGCCTATGGTATGATTGTATGTTGTGATTGTTGTCCTACGGACTAAAACCCTCCGGTTTATATAGACACGGAGAGGGTTAGGGTTACACAAGGTCGGTTACAAAAGAGGAGATATCCATATACGTATTGCCTAGCTTGCCTTCCACACCAAGTAGAGTCCCATCCGGACACGAGACGAAGTCTTCAATCTTGTATCTTCATAGTCTAACAGTCCGGACAATGGAGATAGTCCGGCTGTCCGGAGACCCCCTAATCCAGGACTCCCACAGTATCCATGAAACTTGTCATCATGATTTTAATTTTCAATTGGATTATGCCTCACATGATAATTATTTTGTTGAGTTTGCTCCCACTATTATGAATGAGAAGAATTTTGCTTATGTGGAGAGTAATAAAAATTCTATGCTTGTAGATCGTGAAAACAATGCTTTATGTGATAGTTATATTGTTGAATTCATTCATGATGCTACTGAAAATTATTATGATGGAGGAACATATGCTTGTAAGAATTGCAATAATATCAAGTTTCCTCTCTATGCGCTTAAAATCTTGAAGTTAAGCTTGTTTTGCCCTCCTATGCTAGTTGATTATTGTTCTCATAAGTTGTTTATTCACAAAATCCCTATGCATAGGAAGAGGGTTAGACTTAAATGTGCTAGTCATATTCTTCATGATGCTATCTTTATGTTTCAATCCTTATCTTTTATGTGAGCATCATTGAAATCATCATGCTTAGCTAGGGGCATTAAACGATAGCGCTTGTTGGGAGGCAACCCAATTTTATTTATATTCCTTGCTTTTTTCTCCTGTTTAGTAATAAATAATTTATCTAGCCTCTGTTTTGGTTGTGTTTTTGGTGTTTAATTAGTGTTTGTGCCAAGTAGAACCGTTGGGAAGACTTGGGGAAAGTCTTGTTGATCTTGCTGTAAAAAACAGAAACTTTAGCGCTCACGAGAATTGCTGCCATTTTTTATTGGAGAGTGCTATTTAGTTAATTATTTTTGCAGATGATTAATAGATAAATTCCTCACGTCCAGCAATTTATTTTAGAATTTTTGGGGTTCCATAAGTTTGCGTTAGTTACCGATTACTACAGACTGTTCTGTTTTTGACAGCTTCTGTTTTTCGTGTGTTGTTTGCTTATTTTGATGAATCTATGGCTAGTAAAATAGTTTATAAACCATAGAGAAGTTGGAATACAGTAGGTTTAACACCAATATAAATAAAGAATGAGTTCATTACAGTACCTTGAAGTGGTGTTTTGTTTTCTTTCGCTAATGGAGTTTATGAGTTTTCTGTTAAGTTTTGTGTTGTGAAGTTTTCAAGTTTTGGTTAAAGATTCGATGGACTATGGAATAAGGAGTGGCAAGAGCCTAAGCTTGTGGATTCCCAATACACCCCAAGGTAATATTCAAGGACAACCAAAAGCCTAATATTGGGGATGCCCTGGAAGGCATCCCCTCTTTCGTCTTCGTTCATCGGTAACTTTACTTGGAGCTATATTTTTATTCACCACATGATATGTGTTTTGCTTGGAGCGTGATACGTCTCCAACGTATCTATAATTTTTGATTGTTCCATGCTATATTATATTCTGTTTTGGGCATTATTGGGCTTTATTATACACTTTTATATTATTTTTGGGACTAACCAATTAACCGGAGGCCCAGCCCAGAATTGCTGTTTTTTTTTGCCTATTTTAGGGTTTCGAAGAAAAAGAATATCAAACGGAGTCCAAACAGAATGAAACCTTCGGGAACATGATTTTCGGGACGAACATGATCCAGAGGACTTGGACCCTATGTCAAGACATCAACCAGGAAGCCACAAGGTAGGGGGGCACGCCTACCCCCCAGGCGCGCCCTCCACCCTCGTGGGCCCCCTGTTGCTCCACCCTCAGGGGCATCGATCATGGAGTGCTTCTACATCAACACCATAGCCCTTCCGATGAAGTGTGAGTAGTTTACCTTAGACCTACGGGTCCATAGTTATTAGCTAGATGGCTTCTTCTCTCTTTTTGGATCTCAATACAAAGTTCTCCCCCTCTCTTATGGAGATCTATTCGATGTAATCTTCTTTTGCGGTGTGTTTGTTGAGACCGATGTATTGTGGGTTCATGATCAAGTTTATCTATGAACAATATTTCAATCTTCTCTGAATTCTTTTATGTATGATTGGTTATCTTTGCATGTCTCTTCGAATTATCAGTTCGGCTTGGCCTACTAGATTGATCTGTCTTGCAATGGGAGAAGTGCTTAGCTTTGGGTTCAATCTTGCGGTGTCCTTTCCCAGTGATAGTAGGGGAAGCAAGGCACATATTGTATTGTTTCCATCGAGGATAACAAGATGGGGTTTATATCATAATGCATGAGTTTGTCCCTCTACATCATGTCATCTTGCTTAAAGCGTTACTCTGTTCGTATGAACTTAATACTCTAGATGCATGCTGGATAGCGGTCAATGTGTGGAGTAATAGTAGTAGATGCAGGCAGGAGTCGGTCTACTTGTCTCGGACGTGATGCCTATGTACATGATCATACCTAGATATTCTCATAACTATGCTCAATTCTGTCAATTGCTCAACAGTAATTTGTTTACCCACCGTGAAATACTTATGCTCTTGAGAAGCCACTAGTGAAACCTATGGCCCCCGGGTCTATCTTCCATCATATTAATCTTTCAACACTTAGTTATTTCCTTTCCATTTATTTTACTTTGCATCTTTTATTTCTCTTTATCATACAAAATACCAAAAATATTATCTTATCATATCTATCAGATCCCACTCTCGTAAGTGACCGTGTAGGGATTGACAATCCCTTATCGCGTTGGTTGCGAGGATTTATTTGTTTGTGTAGGTGCGAGGGACTCGTGCATGGCCTCCTACTGGATTGATACCTTGGTTCTCAAAAACTGAGGGAAATACTTACGCTACTTTGCTGCATCACCCTTTCCTCTTCAAGGGAAAGCCAACGCAAGTGCTCAAGAGGTAGCAAGAAGGATTTCTGGCGCCATTGCCGGGGAGGTCTACGCAAAAGTCAACACACCAAGTACCCATCACAAACCCTTATCTCCTGCATTACATTATTTTCCATTTGCCTCTCGTTTTCCTCTCCCCAAATTCACCCTTGCCGTTTTATTCGCCCTCTCTCTCCGTCCTCCCTCTCTTTCTCTATTTGCCTCCTTTTGCCCGTTTCTTGTTTGCTTGTGTGTTGGATTGCTTGCTTGTCACGATGGCTTTACCTAGATTTGGTGATCTTCACCTTAAAAGGTTAGAAGAGATCGAAAGCAACGTCAGGAGTTTTATGGTTTTACAATTCGAGCATAATAGTTTCTTTAGAAATGAGCTTAAAGAACAAAAAAGTTTTATGGGTTATATGAATAAAGAGCTCGATGATATGTCTAAAGAATTTGATGGTTTGAAATCTCAGATTGCTCATCTTGAGATGTTAATAGCTGAAGTTTCGGATAAGCAAGCCACCTTAGTTAATAAGATGGCCGCTAAGCCGAATTTTTTTTTTGGAAGATAAAGATGAAGATCTAAAAGTTATTGATGTGTCCCCTATTAAATCTCTGTTTTGCAATATGAATCTTGATAATGATGGGACTGAATATGATCCACCTTTACCTAGATGGCGTTCCAAAAATTCGGAGTCTTTAGATCTTGATGCTAAAATTGTTTAAAGTGGGATTGAAGAAGTCAAAACTTTAAATATTAATGAACCCACTATTTTGGATTTCAAGGAATTTAATTATGATAATTGCTCTTTGATAGATTGTATTTCCTTGTTGCAATCCGTGCTAAATTCTCCTCATGCTTATAGTCAAAATAAAGCTTTTACTAAACATATCGTTGATGCTTTGATGCAATCTTATGAAGAAAAACTTGAGTTGGAAGTTTCTATCCCTAGAAAGCATTATGATGAGTGGGAACCTACTATTAAAATTAAAATTAAAGACCATGAATGCTATGCTTTGTGTGATTTAGGTGCTAGTGTTTCCAGAATTCCAAAGACTTTGTGCGATTTGTTAGGTTTCCGTGATTTTGATGATTGCTCTTTAAACTTGCACCTTGCGGATTCCACCATTAAGAAACCTATGGGAAAAATTAATGATGTTATTATTGTTGCAAATAGGAACTATGCGCCTATAGATTTTATTGTTCTTGATATCGATTGCAATCCTTCATGTCCTATTATTCTTGGTAGACCTTTCCTTAGAACAATTGGTGCAATTATTGATATGAAGGAAGGGAATATTAGATTCCAATTTCCGTTAAGGAAAGGCATGGAACACTTCCCTAGAAAGAAAATTAATTTACCTTATGAATCTATTACGAAAGCCACTTATGGATTGCCTACCAAAGAGTTCAATACCTAGATCTATCCTTGCTTTTATGCCTAGCTAGGGGCGTTAAACGATAGCGCTTGTTGGGAGGCAACCCAATTTTATTTTTATTCCTTGATTTTTTCTCCTGTTTAGTAATATATAATTTATCTAGCCTCTGTTTTGGTTGTGTTTTTTGTGTTTAATTAGTGTTTGTGCCAAGTAGAACCATTGGGAAGACTTGGGGAAAGTCTTTTTAATCTTGCTGTAAAAAACAGAAACTTTATCGCTCACGAGAACTGTTGCCATTTTTATTTGGAAAGTGATATTTAGTTAATTATTTTTGCATATGATTAATAGATAAATTCCTCACGTCCAGCAATTTATTTTAGAATTTTTGGAGTTCCACATCTTGCGTTAGCTACAGATTACTACAGACTGTTCTGTTTTTGACAGATTCTGTTTTTCGTGTGTGGTTTGCTTATTTTGATGAATCTATGGCTATTAAAATAGTTTATAAACCATAGAGAAGTTGTAATACAGTAGGTTTAACACCAATATAAATAAATAATTAGTTCATTACAGTACCTTGAAGTGGTGTTTTGTTTTCTTTCGCTAACGGAGCTCACGAGATTTTCTACTTTAAGTTTTGTGTTGTGAAGTTTTCAAGTTTTGGGTAAAAGATTTGATGGATTATGGAACACGGAGTGGCAAGAGCCTAATATTGGGGATGCCCATGGCACCCCAAGATAATCTAAGGACACCTAAAAGCCAAAGCTTGGGGATGCCCCAGAAGGCATCCCCTCTTTTGTCTACTTCCATCGGTAACTTTACTTGGAGCTATATTTTTATTTACCACATGATATGTGTTTTGCTTGGAGTGTCTTGTATTATGTGAGTCTTTATTTGTTAGTTTTCCACAATCATCTTTGCTTTACACACCTTTTGAGACACACACACACATGATTCGGAAATTGTTAGAATACTCTATGTGCTTCACTTATATCTTTTGAGTTATATAGTTTTTGCTCTAGTGCTTCACTTATATCTTTTAGAGCACGTCTGTGGATTTTTTATAGAAACTATTGTTCTCTCATGCTTCACTTAGATTATTTTGAGTGTCCTACAAAACAGCATGGTAATTTGTTTTCATTATGTTAGTCATTCAAGATTAATAATTTTTTTCTTATGAGTGTGTTGAATACTATGAGAAGTTTGATACTTGATAATTGTATTGAGATATGGAGATGGTAATATTAGAGTCATGCTAGTCGAGTAGTTGTGAATTTGAGAAATACTTGTGTTAAAGTTTGTGATTCCCGTAGCATGCACGTATGGTGAACCGTTATGTGATGAAGTCGGAGCATGATTTATTTATTGATTGTCTTCCTTATGAGTGGCGGTCGGGGACGAGTGATGGTCTTTTCCTACCAATCTATCCCTCTAGGAGCATGCGCGTAATACTTTGCTTTGATAACTTGTAGATTTTTGCAATAAGTATATGAGTTATTTATGACTAAGGTTGAGTCCATGGATCATACACACTCTCACCCTTCCACCATTGCTAGCCTCTCTAATACCGCACACCTTTCGCCGGTATCATACACCCACCATATACCTTCCTCAAAACAGCCACCATACCTACCTATCATGGCATTTCCATAGCCATTCTGAGATATATTGCCATGCAACTTTCCACCGTTCCGTTTACTATGACACGCTCCATCATTGTCATATTGCTTTGCATGATCATGTAGTTGACATTGTATTTGTGGCAAAGCCACCGTTCATAATTCTTTCATACATGTCACTCTTGATTCATTGCATATCCCGGTACACCGCCGGAGGCATTCGCATAGAGTCATATTTTGTTCTAAGTATCGAGTTGTAATTGTTGAGTTGTAAGTAAATAAAAGTGTGATGATAATCATTTTTAGAGCATTGTCCTAGTGAGGAAAGGATGATGGAGACTATGAGTCCCCCACAAGTCGAGATGAGACTCCGGACGAAAAAAACAGGCCCTAAAAAAGGCCCAAAGAAAAAATGAGAGAAAAAGAGAGAAGGGACAATGCTACTATCCTTTTACCACACCTGTGCTTCAAAGTAGCTCCATGATATTCATAATAGAGAGTCTCCTATGTTATCACTTTCATATACTAGTGGAATTTTTCATTATAGTACTTGGCTTGTATATTCCAATGATGGGCTTCCTCAAAATGCCCTAGTTCTTCGTGAGCAAGCGAGTTGAATGCACACCCACTTAGTTCCTTTTGTTGAGCTTTCATATACTTATAGCTCTAGTGCATCCGTTGCATGGCAATCCCTACTCGCTCACATTGATATCTATTGATGGGCATCTCCATAGCCCGTTGATACGCCTAGTTGATGTGAGACTTGATACGTCTCCGTCGTATCTACTTTTTCAAACACTTTTGCCCTTGTTTTGGACTCTAACTTGTATGATTTGAATGGAACTAACCCGGACTGACACTGTTTTCAGCAGAATTGCCATGATGTTGTTTTATGTGCAGAAAACAAAAGTTCTCGGAATGACCTGAAACTCCATGGAATATCTTACAATAAATAATAAAAAATCCTCGCCAAAGATGAAGACCAGGGGGCCCACACCCTTACCACGAGGGTGGGGGGCGCGCCCCCCTAGGGCGCGCCCCCTACCTCATGGGCCCCCTGGAGACCTCCCGACTCCAATTCCAACTCTATATAACTGCTTTCAGGGAGAAAAAAAATAAGAGAGAAGATTTCATCGCATTTTACGATACGGAGCCGCCGCCAAGCCCTAAAACCTCTCGGGAGGGCTGATCTGGAGTCCGTTCGGGGCTCCGGAGAGGGGGATTCGTCGCCGTCGTCATCATCAACCATCCTCCATCACCAATTTCAAGATGCTCACCGCCGTGCATGAGTAATTCCATCGTAGGCTTGCTGGACGGTGATGGGTTGGATGAGATTTATCATGTAATCGAGTTAGTTTTGTTAGGGTTTGATCCCTAGTATCCACTATGTTCTGAGATTGATGTTGCTATGACTTTGCTATGCTTAATGCTTGTCACTAGGGCCCGAGTGCCATGATTTCAGATCTGAACCTATTATGTTTTCATGAATATATGTGAGTTCTTGATCCTATCTTGCAAGTCTATAGTCACCTACTATGTGTTATGATCCGGCAACCCCGAAGTGACAATAATCGGGACCACTCCCGGTGATGACCATAGTTTGAGGAGTTCATGTATTCACTATGTGCTAATGCTTTGTTCCGATTCTCTATTAAAAGGAGGCCTTAGAAAAAAAATCAGAGAGAAGAAATCATCGCATTTTACGATACGGAGCCGCCGCCAAGCCCTAAAACCTCTCGGGAGCGATGATCTGGAGTCCGTTCGGGGCTCCGGAGAGGGGGATTCGTCGCCGTCGTCATCATCAACCATCCTCCATCACTAATTTCATGATGCTCATCGCTGTGCGTGAGTAATTGCATCGTAGGCTTGCTGGATGGCGATGGGTTGGATGAGATTTATCATGTAATCGAGTTAGTTTTGTTAGGGTTTGATCCCTAGTATCCACTATGTTCTGAGATTGATGTTTCTATGACTTTGCTATGCTTAATGCTTGTCACTAGGGCCCGAGTGCCATGATTTCAGATATGAACCTATTATGTTTTCATCAATATATGAGTGTTCTTGATCCTATCTTGCAAGTCTATAGTCACCTATTATGTGTTATGATCCGTTAACCCCGAAGTGACAATAATAGGGATACTTACCGGTGATGACCATAGTTTGAGGAGTTCATGTATTCACTATGTGCTAATGCTTTGTTCCTGTTCTCTATTAAAAGGAGGTCTTAATATCCCATAGTTTCCATTAGGACCCCGCTGCCACGGGAGGGTAGGACAAAAGATGTCATGCAAGTTCTTTTCCATAAGCACGTATGACTATATTCGGAATACATGCCTACATTACATTAACGAATTGGAGCTAGTTCTGTGTCACCCTATGTTATGACTGTTACATGATGAACCGCATCCGGCATAATTATCCATCATTCATGCGATGCCTACGAGCTTTCCATATACTGGTTTACGCTTAGTTACTTTCCCGTTGCTATTGTTACAATCACTACAAAATACCAAAAACATTACTTTGCTTTCGTTACTCTTTTGTTACCGTTACCATCACTATCATATTACTTTGCTACTAAACACTTTGCTGCAGATACTAAGTTTCCAGGTGTGGTTGAATTGACAACTCAGCTGCTAATACTTGAGACTATTCTTTGGCTCCCCTTGTGTCGAATCAATAAATTTGGGTTGAATACTCTACCCTCGAAAGGTGTTGCGATCCGCTATACTTGTGGGTTATCAAGACTATATTCCCCTTTTTGTCTCCTCCACAACCACCATTTTATTCCACCTAAAGTGCTATGTCCATGGCTCACGCTCATGTATTGCGTGAAGATTGAAAAAGTTTGAGAACACCAAAAGTATGAAACAATTGCTTGTCTTGTCATCGGAGTTGTGCATGATTTAAATACTTTGTGTGGTGAAGATAGAGCATAGCCAGACTATATGATTTTGTAGGGATAACTTTCTTTGGCCATATTATTTTGAAGAGACATAATTGCTTAGTTAGTATGCTTGAAGTATTATTATTTCTATGTCAATATTGAACTTTTGTCTTGAATTTTCGGATCTGAATATTCATACCACAATTAAGAAGAATTATATTGAAATTATGCCAAGTAGCATTCCACATCAAAAATTCTGTTTTTATCATTTATGTAATGCCCCGAGACCGATGCTCTAGATGCCTTCTATTTATTTTAGTTGTTGTCGTGTGTCTATTGTGTTTGTTGCATTATCATTATTGTTTTGCATATTTCTTTCCGATGTGTTTATGCCATGATCATGATAAATGTCATTGTCATATTTTTTTCTTCTTGCATCATGTTCATCATTTGTTATATTGCATTGTGCCATCCATGTTGTTGTATAGTCATCTTGCTTTCCGTATGATATTTAATATGCCTTGTGTCATTTTATTGCATTCTATCATGATCATCATGTGGGTTGCATTCTTCATGTTGATGTATTGTTGGTGTGCTATCCATCTTGATCTTTTCCATCAGCATTTTCCCCCAAGTGCACAACCTATCCACTTCTTCATATTTTTCAAACTTTGGCTTTCAGGTCAAGTGGCTTTTTCCCTCCTCCGTAAATGTTCATTTATTTCCTGATAATCTTACACCTTGCCAGCAACCTCTCTGCCAAGTTTCAGATGTTTTGGATTTGATTTGGTTGGGATCAAAAATGACTCAAGTTTGAATTAATCCAAACTTGGATTATTTTTTCTACCTCTAAAAATTTCCAAGTCAATTTATTCTAATCCTGCATAATTCCAGAAGTACAAAAATATTGTTACTTCTTTCAAATTAATCTCCTACCTCCCTGGCCTTTTCCTTTTCTTCAGCTGCGAATAAACAAATTTACAGAATTAAGAAGAAAAGGGAAAGCCAGCAGTGCAGCCACTTGTGCCTTTTCCCTCACCCGCAGCCCAACCAAGCCTAGCAGAAGCTCCAGCGCAGCCCACCTGGCCCAACTCTGTTCACGGCCACCTGCCCCGTTGCGTCGCCGTCTCTGTTCCAGAGACAGAGCGCTCTCTCTCGCGCCGTGAGCTTCACGGACGCCGAGGTCGCGCCGTCTTCTCCCCCTCCTTTTAAGCCAGCAGCCACGCCCTAGGGTTTTCCCTTCTCCCTCTAGTTTTCCTCCGCCGCCGCCAGCCAGGAGGGCAGCTCCTCCCTGCTCCATCTTCTCCCTGCAGCCACCATGGCCGGTCCAAGCAAGAGCTCATCACCGGAGTAGGAGCATCGCCGGCCTCCCTTCCATCGACCCCGAGCACCGCAGCGCTTCCCCGAGTCCGTTCTGACGCCGATCCGAGGCCGAGGACGCCTTCCCCGACGTCCTCTTCGTCCTCTACTTCGTCTTCTTCACGGACAACAAGTCCAATGGAGTTCCTCGCCTCCTCTCCGTCGATATTCTGCGTCCCCGGCCGCATCCTCATGTCACAGGTATACTAGATATACCCAACTCCAACCCTGCTCTTTTCCATCGCGATTAGATCGCTGGGGTCGTCACTGGATCCATGCCATCTTCGTGTTCTCGGTGCTCCAATGAGCTCTGAATTTTGTTGTGTAGTTTCAGTAGGCGCCGCGGTTCCTCGCGCTTTGCCCCCTCTCTGGATCCTCTCTCGGACACGCATCAGCACCTCCACAGCACATGCTCGCGAGCTCAAGCAAGCCCCACGCCCCCTCCTTGCAATGTCTCTATTCCATCCAGAAACCATGGCCGTGATCTCTAAACTTTTGCACGCTGCCGCCCTTGCTGCACCCACGTACGGATGCTCCTGCACACCCCCGCAAGCGCTCGACCCTCTCTGTCCGCGCTCGCACACAATCCTAGCGCAGCAGCCGCACAGCACCAACCGCACGGACCCGGTCGTAGTATTCTCCATGACCGAGACAAGCTCCTGCTCGTCCTCGGTTTGCAGTACCCGTAGCATTGTGCGCATGCCCGCAGCAGCCGCCGCTTGGTTCATCCGCACGCACACCATTTTCCGCACACCCGCTGATGCCTAGCAGCCGAGATCGGTGCCGCGTTCGCTCGCCGCTGCCGTGAGCTTTCTCGGCGTAGCCATGGCTGAAGCTCGCGACTTCTGTTCCTTTCTATAAAGCAAACCACCTCCTAGAGCAGACAACACAGGCACTAGCCCAACTGGTTAGTTTTCCACTTTATCACCCAGGCGACCAGGGATCAAATCCCCACGGGCACATCTTTGCCATCAATTTTTGCCTTACCAGATCAAGCTTTGTTCTCGTTCATGTCCTGTCAAGTCCAGTATCCATCACAGACATCTTCTAGGCGAGCTGGTCAGCGCGCTCTGTTTTCAACTGTGAGTTGCTGTGTTCAATTCCCAGGTGTCCCAATTTTTGCCCATGTTTCCTTTTATATTTTGCTCCCACAGTCATCCGCGGGACCCCAAATCCTCTTGGGCCTCATTCACTCTCGGGCCGCTGCACTGTATTGCTTCTGGCCCGTGTATGTGTTTTTTCTGCTCTGTGATTTCAGCATTTTCCAGTGCATGCATATTTACTGAAATGCCATTAATTTGCTTTACTCATATCTAAATATCCTTGCATCATAATAAAGCATGTAATATATGTAAAATGCTTAGATTTTCATCTAGTTTCATAAAAATGTTGTTCTCATCTATGTTTAAAATGCTGTTTGTTTAAATTTGCTTAAATAACTTGCTAAAATGATTTATTTCATAACTAAATAATCGTAACTCGGATTTTAATAAACTTTATATGTAAATGGGGTAGAATTTTGCCTAGTTTAACAGGGTGGCTTCACTTTGCATGCTTAACAACTCTAAAATTGTGTTTAGGGCAGAAACGTACCAAACCTTACGCACATGAGGAGTTTCCGGACTTGTTGTTCGTTGTTTCCGACCTCATTTAAACTTGACTAGATAGGTAGTTTTCTTTGCTTCACCCTCTTGCCATGTTTAACAACATTTAATATTGTTGGGTACATAAACGAGATCGAACTAAATAACTTGTCGTGGTGTTTTGTCAATATGCAACCCGTTGCATATTGAGCTCCACTTAACTTGTAGTGTTGTTTGTGCACTTTGCCATGTCATGCATATTTAAACCGGACATGCATCATACTTGGTTGTGCATCATGCCATGATTATGTGATGGTTGTTTACTATGTTGTTTGCTTCTTTACGGTGTTGCTTATTCGGATTGGTTCCGATAACGTCGCGTTTGTGAGGACCCATTTGACTACGTCCATTTGTCTTCTTCGTGGACTCGTTCTTCTTCCTTGCGGGATCTCAGGCAAGATGATCATACCCTCGAAATCACTTCTATCTTTGCTTGCTAGTTGCTCGCTCTTTTGCTATGCCTATGCTGCGATACCTACCACTTTCTTATCATGCCTCCCATATTGTTGAACCAAGCCTCTAACCCACCTTGTCCTAGCAAACCGTTGTTTGGCTATGTTACCGCTTTGCTCAGCCCCTCTTATAGCGTTGTTAGTTGCAGGTGAAGATTGAAGTTTGTTCCTTGTTGGAACATGGAGATGTTGTTCCTTGTTGGAACATTTTTACTTGTTGGGATATCACAATATCTCTTATTTAATTAATGCATCTATATACTTGGTAAAGGGTGGAAGGCTCGGCCTTATGCCTAGTGTTTTGTTCCACTCTTGCCGCCCTAGTTTCCGTCATATCGGTGTTATGTTCCCGGATTTTGCGTTCCTTACGCGGTTGGGTTATAATGGAAACCCCTTGACAGTTCGCCTTGAATAAAACTCCTCCAGCAAGGCCCAACATTGGTTTTACCATTTGCCACCTAGCCTTTTTCTTTCCCTTGGGTCGGCCAGCCCAAGGGTCATCTTATTTTAACCCCCCCGGGCTAGTGCTTCTCTAAGTGTTGGTCCAACCCAGAGCACCGTGCGGGGCCGTCCCTTGGCAACTTGGGTTACGTTGGCTCCCGTACGCTTAGCTTATCCGGTGTGCCCTGAGAACGAGATATGTGCAGCTCCTATCGGGATTTGTCGGCACAGTGGGTGGTCTTGCTGGACTTGTTTTACCATTGTCGAGGATGTCTTGTAACCGGGATTCCGAGTCTGATCGGGTCTTCCCGCTAGAAGGAATATCCTTCGTTGACCGTGAGAGCTTGTGATGGGCTAAGTTGGAACACCCCTGCAGGGATTTGAACTTTCGAAAGCCGTGCCCGCGGTTATGGGCAGATGGGAATTTGTTAACGTCCGGTAGTAGAAAACCTGAAGTTGACCTTAATTAAAATACATCAACCGCGTGTGTAACCGTGATGGTCTCTTCTCGGCGGAGTCCGGGAAGTGAACATGGTGTTGGAGTTATGCTTGACGTAGGTTGCTCTAGGATCACTTCTTGATCATAGATTCTCGACCGTGCTTTTGCCTTCTCTTCTCGCTCTCATTTGCATATGTTAGCCACCATATATGCTAGTCTCTTGCTGTAGCTCCACCTCATACCTTTACCTTCCTATAAGCTTAAATAGTCTTGATCGCGAGGGTGTGAGATTGCTGAGTCTCCGTGACTCACAGATACTTCCAAAACCAGCTTGCAGGTGCCGTTGAACCGTGCAGATGACGCAACCAAGCTCAAGGAGGAGATTGATGAAGATCTTGCCCTTTGTGTTGTTTCGTTCTAGTTGATCAGTAGTGGAGCCTAGTTGGGGTCGATCGGGGATCTGTGTAGCATTTGGGGTAGTCTTCTTTTATTTTGGCTCCGTAGTCGGGCCTTGATTGTAACTGGTTGATGTTATGCTTTATTCATGTAATTGTGTGAAGTGGCGATTGTAAGCCAACTATGTATCTCTTTACCTTATGTATTACATGGGTTGTGTGAAGATTACCTCACTTGCGACATTGCTTTCAATGCGGTTATGCCTCTAAGTCGTGCTTCAACACGTGGGAGATATAGCCACATCGAGGGCGTTACAATTTACCTACTCGAGGATGAGCATGAATTAAGCTTGGGAATGCTTGATACGTCTTCAACGTATCTATAATTTTTTATTGTTCCATGCTATATTATATTCTGTTTTGGACATTATTGGGCTTTATTATACACTTTTATATTATTTTTGGGACTAACCTATTAACCGGAGGCCCAGCCCAGAATTGCTGTTTTTTTGCCTATTTTAGGGTTTCAAAGAAAAAGAATATCAAACGGAGTCCAAACGGAATGAAACCTTCGAGAACGTGATTTTCCGAATGAACATGATCCAGAGGACTTGGACCCTACATCAAGACATCAGCCAGGAGGCCACGAGGTAGGGGCACGCCTATGCCCCCCCAGGCGCGCCCTCCACCCTCGTGGGCCCCCTGTTGCTCCACCGACGTACTCCTTCCTCCTATATATACCTATGTACCCCCAAACTACCAGATACGGAGCCAAAACCCTAATTCCACTGCTGTAACTTTCTGTATCCATGAGATCCCATCTTGGGGCCTTTTCCGGAGCTCCGCCGGAGGGGGCATCAATCACGGAGGGCTTCTACATCAACACCATAGCCCTTCAGATGAAGTGTGAGTAGTTTACCTCAGACATACGGGTCCATAGTTATTAGCTAGATGGCTTCTTCTCTCTTTTTGGATCTCAACACAAAAGTTCTCCCCCTCTCCCGTGGAGATCTATTCGATGTAATCTTCTTTTGCGGTGTGTTTGTTGAGACCGATGAATTGTGGGTTTATGATCAAGTTTATCTATGAACAATATTTGAATCTTCTCTGAATTCTTTTATGTATGATTGGTTATGTTTGCAAGTCTCTTCGAATTATCAGTTTGGTTTGGCCTACTAGATTGATCTTTTTTGCAATGGGAGAAGTGCTTAGCTTTGGGTTCAATCTTACGGTGTCTTTTCCTAGTGATAATAGGGGCAGCAAGGCACGTATTGTATTGTTGCCATCGAGGATAACAAGATGGGGTTTATATCATATTGCATGAGTTTATCCATCTACATCATGTCATCTTGCTTAAAGCATTACTCTGTTCTTATGAACTTAATACTCTAGATGCATGCTGGATAGCGGTCGATGTGTGGAGTAATAGTAGTAGATGCTGGCAGGAGTCGGTCTACTTGTCTCGGACATGATGCCTATATACATGATTATACCTAGATATTCTCATAACTATGCTCAATTCTGTCAATTGCTCAACAGTAATTTGTTTACCCACTATGAAATACTTATGCTCTTGAGAGAAGCCACTAGTGAAACCTATGGCCCCCGGGTCTATCTTCCATCATATTAATCTTTCAACAGTTAGTTATTTCCTTTGCCATTTATTTTACTTTGCATCTTTTATTTCTCTTTATCATACAAAATACCAAAAATATTATCTTATCATATCTATCAGATCTCACTCTCGTAAGTGATCGTGTAGGGATTGACAACCCCTTATCGCGTTGGTTGCGAGGATTTATTTATTTGTGTAGGTGCGAGGGACTCGTGCATGGCCTCCTACTGGATTGATACCTTACGCTACTTTGCTGCATCACCCTTTCCTCTTCAAGGGAAAACCAACACAAGTGCTCAAGAGGTAGCAGAGCGTCATTTTATTTTATTTAGTTTTTCTTGCTGTTTCAATAAAATACCAAGATTTGAAATTTTTAAATGTTAGACAGTCTTCACATAGTTGCATAATTATTCGACTACTCATTGATCTTCACTTATATCTGTTGGAGTAGTTTGTCATTTGCTCTAGTGCTTCACTTATATCTTTGTAAAGCACGGTGGTGGTTTTATTTTGAAGAAATAGATGAACTCTCGTGCTTCACTGATATTATTTTGAGAGTCTTTAAAACAACATGGTAGTTTTCCTTGCTTATGAAACTAGTCCTGATATGATGGGCATCCAAGAGGGATAGAATAAAAACTTTCATATAGAGTGCATTGAATACTATGAGAAGTTTGATACTTGATAATTGTTTTGAGATATGGAGATGGTGATATTAGAGTCATGCTAGTTGAGTAGTTGTGAATATGAGAAATACTTGTGTTGAAGTTTGTGATTCCCGTAGCATGCACGTATGGTGAACCGTTATGTGATGAAGTCGGAGCATGATTTATTTATTAATTGTCTTCCTTATGAGTGGCGGTCGGGGACAAGCGATGGTCTTTTCCTACCAATCTATCCCCCTAGGAGCATGCGCGTAATACTTTGTTTTGATAACTAATAAATTTTTGCAATAAGTATGTGAGTTCTTTATGACTAATGTTGAGTCCACGGATTATACGCACTCTCACCCCTCCACCATTGCTAGCCTCTCTAGTACCGCGCAACTTTCGCCGGTACCTTAAACCCACCATATACCTTCCTTAAAACAACCACCATACCTACCTATCATGGCATTTCCATAGCCATTCCGAGATATATTGCCATGCGACTTTCCACCGTTCCATTTATTAGGACACGCTCCAGCATTGTCATATTGCTATGCATGATCATGTAGTTGACATCGTATTTGTGGCAACGCCACCATTCATAATTCTTTCATACATGTCACTCATGAGTCATTGCACGTCCCGGTACACCGCCGGAGGCATTCATATAGAGTCATATTTTGTTCTAAGTATCGAGTTGTAATTCTTGAGTTGTAAGAAAATAAAAGTGTGATGATCATCATTATTAGAGCATTGTCCCATGTGAGGAAAGGATGATGGAGACTATGATTCCCCCATAAGTCGGGATGAGACTCCGGACAAAAAATTAAAAAAGAGAAAAAAGAGGCCATAAAAAAGAGAAAAAGGCCCAAATAAAAAAATAAAAAATAAAATAAAAAATGAGAGAAAAAGAGAGAAGGGGCAATGCTACTATCCTTTTACCACACTTGTGCTTCAAAGTAGCACCATGATCTTCATGATAGAGAGTCTCCTATGTTGTCACTTTCATATACTAGTGGGAAATCTTCATTATAGAACTTGGCTTGTATATTGCAATGATGGGCTTCCTCAAAATGCCCTAGGTCTTCGTGAGCAAGTGAGTTGGATGCACACCCAATTAGTTTCTTTTTGAGCTTTCATACACTTATAGCTCTAGTGCATCCATTGCATGACAATCCCTACTCACTCACATTGATATCTATTGATGGGCATCTCCATAGCCCATTGATATGCCTAGTTGGTGTGAGACTATCTTCTCCATTTTTGTCTTCTCCACAACCACCATTCTATTCCACCTATAGTGCTATGTCCATGGCTCACGCTCATGTATTGCGTGAAGATCAAAAGTATGAAACGGTTGCTTGGCTTGTCATCGGGGTTGTGCATGATTTAAATTCTTTGTGTGGTGAAGGTGGAGCATAGCCAGACTATATGATTTTGTAGGGATAACTTTCTTTGGCCATGTTATTCTGAGAAGACATGATTACTTAGTTAGTATGCTTGAAGTATTATTATTTTTATGTCAATATTAAACTTTTTTCTTGAATCTTATGGATCTGAACATTGATGCCAAAATGAAGAGAATTACTTAGAGAATTATGTTAGGTAGCATTTCACATCAAAAATTCTGTTTTTATCATTTACCTACTCGAGGACAGGCAAGAATTAAGCTTGGGGATGCTGATACGTCTCCAACGTATCTATAATTTTTTATTGTTCCATGCTATTATATTATCAACCTTGGATGTTTCATATGCATTTATATGCTATTTTATATGATTTCTGGGACGAACCTATTAACCTAGAGCCCAGTGCTAGTTTCTGTTTTTTTCCTTGTTTTAGAGTACCGCATAAAAAGAAAATCAAACGGAGTCCAATTGAACTGAAACTTCACAGAACTTATTTTTGGACCAGAAGAAGCCCACGGAGTATTGGAGTTGGACCAGGAGAGTCCCGGGCTGCCCACGAGGGTGGGGGGCGCGCCCACCCCCCTGGATAGCCCGGAGGTCCACCGACGTACTTCTTCCTCCCATATATACCCATATACCCTAAAAACTTCAGAGAGCACAATAGATCGCGAGTTCTTCCGCCAGAAGCCTCCGTAGTAACCGAAAAACCAATCTAGACCCGTTCTGGCACCCTGCCGAAGGGGGAATCCCTCTCCGGTGGCCATCTTCGTCATCCCGGTGCTCTACATGACGAGGAGGGAGTAGTTCTCCCTCGGGGCTGAGGTTATGTACCTGTAGCTATGTGTATGATATCTCTCTCTCTCTCTCGTGTTCTTGAGGTGGTACGATCTTGATGTATCGCGAGCTTTGCTATTATAGTTGGATCTTATGATGTTTCTCCCCCTCTACTCTCTTGTAATGAATTGAGTTTTCCCTTTGAAGTTATCTTATAGGATTGAGTCTTTAAGGATTTGAGAACACTTGATGTATGTCTTGCATGGGATACCCGTGGTGACAATGGGGTATTCTATTGATCCACTTGATGTATGTTTTGGTGATCAACTTGCGGGTTCCATGACCTTGGGAATCTATGCATAGGGATTGGCACACATTTTCGTCTTGACTCTCTGGTAGAAACTTTGGGGCACTCTTTGAAGTACTTTTGTGTTGGTTGAATAGATGAATCTAAGATTGTGTGATGCATATCGTATAATCATACCCACGGACACTTGAGGTGACATTGGCGTATCTAGGTGACATTAGGGTTTTGGTTGATTTGTGTCTTAAGGTGTTATTCTAGTACAAACTCTATGATAGATTGAACGGAAAGAATAGCTTCATGTTATTTTACTACGAACTCTTGAATAGATCGATCAGAAAGAATAACTTTGAGGTGGTTTCATACCCTACAATAATCTCTTCGTTTGGTCTCCGCTATTAGTGACTTTGGAGTGACTCTTTGTTGCATGTTGAGGGATAGTTATATGATCCAATTATGTTATTATTGTTGACAGAACTTGCACTAGTGAAAGTATGAACCCTAGGCCTTGTTTCAACGCATTGCAATACCGTTTGTGCTCACTTTTATCATTAGTTACCTTGCTGTTTTTATATTTTCAGATTACAAAACCATTATCTACTATCCATATTGCACTTGTATCTTCATCTCTTCGCCGAACTAGTGCACCTATTCAATTTACCATTGTATTGGGTGTGTTGGGGACACAAGAGACTCTTTGTTATTTGGTTCAGGGTTGTTTGAGAGAGACCATCTTCATCCTACGCCTCCCACGGATTGATAAACCTTAGGTCATCCACTTGAGGGAAATTTACTACTGTCCTACAAACCTTTGCACTTGGAGGCCCAACAACGTCCACAAGAAGAAGGTTGTGTAGTAGACATCAGGGGCACCCCAGAGGCACACCTAGATTTGTCTTAGCCGTGTGCGGTGCCCCCTCCACAGTTTACCACCTCGGTCATATTTGAAGGAAATATTCCCTAGAGGCAATAATAAAGTTATTATTTATTTCCTCATATCATGATAAATGTTTATTATTCATGCTAGAATTGTATTAATCAGAAACATAATACATGTGTGAATACATAGACAAACATAGTGTCACTAGTATGCTTCTACTTGACTAGCTCGTTGATCAAAGATGGTTGAGTTTCCTAGCCATAGACATGAGTTGTCATTTGATCAACGGGATCACATCATTAGGAGAATGATGTGGTTGACTTGGCCCATCCGTTAGCATAGCATGATGATCGTTTAGTTTGTTGCTATTGCTTTCTTCATGACTTATACATGTTCATATGACTATGAGATTATGCAACTCCCGAATACCGGAGGAACGCTTTGTGTGCTACCAAATGTCACAACGTAACTGGGTGATTATAAAGGTGCTCTACAGGTGTCTCCAATGGTACTTGTTGAGTTGGCATAGATCAAGATTAGGATTTGTCACTCCGATTGTCGGAGAGGTATCTCTGGGCCCTCTCGGTAATGCACATCACTATAAGCTTTGCAAGCAATGTGACTAATGAGTTAGTTACGGGATGATGCATTACAGAATGAGTGAAGAGACTTGCCGGTAACGAGATTGAGCTAGGTATTGAGATACCGACGATCGAATCTCGGGCAAGTAACATACCGATGACAAAGGGAACAACATATGTTGTTATGCGGTTTGAATGATAAAGATCTTCGTAGAATATGTAGAAGCCAATATGAGCATCCAGGTTCCGCTATTGGTTATTGACCGGAGACGTGCCTCGGTAATGTCTACATAGTTCTCGAACCCGTAGGGTCCGCATACTTAAACTTCTGTGACAATCGGTATTATGAGTTTTTGTGTTTTGATGTAACGAAGGTAGCTCGGAGTCCCGGATATGATCATGGACATGACGATGAGTCTCGAAATGGTCGAGACGTAAAGATCGATATATTGGATGACTAGGTTCGGACACCGGAAGTGTTTCGGGAGGTTTTGGACATATACCGTAGTACAGGGGGATTACCGGAACCCCCCGGAGGATGTAATGGGCCTATTGGGCCTTAGTGGAGAAGAGGAGGGGCGGCCAGGGCAGCCGCGCGCCCCCTCCCCCTCTAGTTCTAATTGGATAAGGAGGGGGGCGGCGCCCCCCTTTCCTTCCTCCTCTCTCCTTCCCTTTCCCCTTCTCCTAGCCCTAATAGGAAAGGAGGAGTCCTACTCCTGGTGGGAGTAGGACTCCCCCTTGGCGCGCCCTCCTCCTGGCCGGCCGCCTCCCCCTAGCTCCTTTATATACGAGGGCAGGGGGCACCCCAAAGACACACAAGTTGATCATTGATCTCTCCCAGCCGTGTGCGGTGCCCCCATCCACCATAATCCACCTCGGTCATACTCTAGCAGTGCTTAGGCAAAGCCCTGCGACGGTAGCTTCATCAACATCGTCACCACGCCGTCGTGCTGATGAAACTCTCCCTCGAGCTCTACTGGATCGTGAGTTCATGGGACGTCACTGAGCTGAACGTGTGCTGAACGCGGAGGTGTCGTACGTTCGGTACTGAGGATCGGTCGATCGTGAAGACGTACGACTACATTAACCGCGTTGTTGATGTCTACTACACACCCTTCTTCTTGTAGACGTTGTCGGGCCTCCAAGTGCAGAGGTTTGTAGGACAGTAGAAAATTTCCCTCAAGTGGATGACCTAAGGTTTATCAATCCGTGGGAGGCGTAGGATGAAGATGGTCTCTCTCAAACAACCCTGCAACCAAATAACAAAGAGTCTCTTGTGTCCCCAACACACCCAGTACAATGGTAAATTGTATAGGTGCACTAGTTCGGCAAAGAGATGGTGATACAAGTGCAATATGGATAGTAGATAATGGTTTTTGTAATATGAAAATATAAAAACAGCAAGGTAACTAATGATAAAAGTGAGCAAAAACGGTATTGCAATGCGTTGAAACAAGGCCTAGGGTTCATACTTTCACTAGTGCAAGTTGTCTCAACAATAATAACATAATTAGATCATATAACTATCCCTGAACATGCAACAAAGAGTCACTCCAAAGTCACTAATAGTAGAGAACAAACGAAGAGATTATGGTAGGGTACGAAACCACCTCAAAGTTATCCTTTCTGATCGATCTATTCAAGAGTCTGCAGTAAAATAACAGGAAGCTCTTCTTTCCGTTCAATCTATCATAGAGTTCGTACTAGAATAAAACCTTAAGACACAAATCAACCAAAACCCTAATGTCACCTAGATACTCCAATGTCACCTCAAGTATCCGTGGGCATGATTATACGATATGCATCACACAATCTCATATTCATCTATTCAACCAACACAAAGAACTTCAAAGAGTGCCCCAAAGTTTCTACCGAAGAGTCAATAGAAAAACATGTGCCAACCCCTATGCATAAGTTCACGAGGTCACGGAACTCGCAAGTTGATCACCAAAACATACATCAAGTGGATCACATGATATCCCATTGTCACCACAAATAAGCACGTGCAAGACATACATCAAGTGTTCTCAAATCCATAAAGTCTCAATCCGATAAGACAACTTCAAAGGGAAAACTCAATTCATCACAAGAGAGTAGAGGGGGAGAAACATCATAAGATCCAACTATAATAGCAAAGCTCGCGATACATCAAGATCGTGCCGACACAAGAACACGAGAGAGAGAGAGAGATATCAAACACATAGCTATTGGTACATACTAATGTCTACTACACAGCCTTCTTCTTGTAGATGTTGTTGGGCCTCCAAGTGCAGAGGTTTGTAGGATAGTAGCAAATTTCCCTGAAGTGGATGACCTAAGGTTTATCAATCCGTGGCAGGCTTAGGATGAAGATGGTATCTCTCAAGAAACCCTGCAACCAAATAACAAAGAGTCTCTAGTGTCCCCAACACACCCAATACAATGGTAAATTGTATAGGTGCACTAGTTCGGCGAAGAGATGGTGATACAAGTGCAATATGGATGGTAGATATAAGTTTTTGTAATCTGAAAATATAAAAACAGGAAGGTAACTAATGATAAAAGTGAGCATAAACGGTATTGCAATGCGTTGAAACAAGGCCTAGGGTTCATACTTTCACTAGTGCAAGTTCTGTCAACAATAATAACATAATTGGATCATATAACTATCCCTCAACATGCAACAAAGAGTCACTCCAAAGTCACTAATAGAGGAGAACAAACGAAGAGATTATGGTAGGGTACGAAACCACCTCAAAGTTATCCTTTCTGATCGATCTATTCAAGAGTCCGTAGTAAAATAACATGAAGCTATTCTTTCCGTTCAATCTATCATAGAGTTCGTACTAGAATAACACCTTAGGACACAAATCAACCAAAACCCTAATGTCACCTCAAGTATCCGTGGGTATGATTATACGATATGCATCACACAATCTCAGATTCATCTATTCAAACCGACAAAAAGTACTTCAAAGTGTGCCCCAAAGTTTCTACCGGAGAGTCAAGACGAAAATGAGTGCCAACCCCTATGCATAGGTTCATGGATGGAACCCGCAAGTTGATCACCAAAACATACATCAAGTGGATCAACAGAATACCCCATTGTCACCACGGGTATCCCGCGCAAGACATACATCAAGTGTTCTCAAATCCTTAAAGACTCAATCCGATAAGATAACTTCAAAGGGAAAACTCAATCCATTACGAGAGATTAGAGGGGGAGAAACATCATAAGATCCAACTATAATAGCAAAGCTCGCGATACATCAAGATCGTATCACCTCAAGAACACGAGAGAGAGAGAGAGGGAGAGAGAGATGATAACCCACAAGTATAGGGGATCGCAACAACTTTCGAGGGTAGAGTATTCAACCCAAATTTATTGATTCGACACAAGGGGAGCCAAAGAACATTCTCAAGTATTAGCAGCTGAGTTGTCAATTCAACCACACCTGGAAACTTAGTATCTGCAGCAAAGTGTTTAGTAGCAAAGTAATATGATAGTGGTGGTAGCGGCAACAAAAGTAAAGACAACAAAGGTAATGTTTTTGGTATTTTGTAGTGATTGTAACAGTAGCAGCGGGAAAGTAAATAAGCGAGAACCAGTATATGGAAAACTCGTAGGCACCGGATCAGTGATGGATAATTATGCGGATGCGGTTCATCATGTAACAGTCATAACATAGGGTGACACAGAACTAGCTCCAATTCATCAATGTAATGTAGGCATGTATTCCGTATATAGTCATACGTGCTTATGGAAAAGAACTTGCATGACATTTTTTGTCCTACCCTCCCGTGGCAGCGGTGTCCTATTGGAAACTAAGGGATACTAAGGCCTCCTTTTAATAGAGAACCGAAACAAAGTATTAGCACATAGTGAATACATGAACTCCTCAAACTATGGTCATCACCGGGAGTGGTACCGATTATTGTCTCTTCGGGATTGCCGGATCATAACACATAGTAGGTGACTATAGACTTGCAAGATAGGATCAAGAACTCACGTATATTCATGAAAACATAATAGGTTCAGATCTGAAATCATGGCACTCGGGCCCTAGTGACAAGCATTAAGCATAGCAAAGTCATAGCAACATCAATCTCAGAACATAGTGGATACTAGGGATCAAACCCTAACAAAACTAACTCGATTACATGATAAATCTCATCCAACCCATCACCGTCCAGCAAGCCTACGATGCAATTACTCACGCACAGCGACGAGCATCATGAAATTGGTGATGGAGGATGGTTGATGATGACGACGGCGACGAATCCTCCTCTCCGGAGCCCCGAACGGACTCCAGATCATCCCTCCCGAGGGGTTTTAGGGCTTGGCGGCGGCTCCGTATCGTAAAACGCAATGATTTCTTCTCTTTGATTTTTTTTCTCTCCAAAAGCAAATATATAGAGTTGGAGTTGGCGTCAGAGGGTTTCCAGGGGGCCCACGAGGTAGGGGGCGCGCCGTAGGGGGGGCGCCCCCCCACCCTCGTGAGAAGGGTGTGGGCCCCCTGGTCTTCATCTTTGGCGAGGATTTTTTTTGTTTTTTCTAAGATGTCCCGTGGAGTTTTAGGTCATTCCGAGAATATTTGTTTTCTGCACATAAAACAACACCATGGCAATTCTGCTGAAAACAGCGTCAGTCCGGGTTAGTTCCATTCAAATCATACAAGTTAGAGTCCAAAATAAGGGCAAAAGTGTTTGGAAAAGTAGATATGACGGAGACGTATCAACTCCCCCAAGCATAAACCCTTGCTTGTCCCCAAGCATAAACTCTGTTTGCTCTTGTTGTTGTAACTATGTCAAGCCAGCATTCAAGTTTTCAGCATAGATCATAACTAACCACATTTGCAATAATTCTCAGGTCTCATGATTACTCATATCAATAGCATAATCAACTAACAAGTCATAATAATAAATCTCGGACGACAACAATTTCTCGAAACAATCATAATATGATATAACAAGATGGTATCTCGCTAGCCCTTTCTGAGACCGCAAAACATAAATGCAGAGCACCTTTAAAGATCAAGGACTGACTAGACATTGTAATTCATGGTAAAAGAGATCCAATCATAGTCATACCCAATATAAATTAACAGTGATGAATGCAAATGACGGTTGTGCTCTCCAGCTAGTGCTTTTTAATAAGAGGGTGATGACTCAACATAAAAGTAAATGGATAGGCCCTTCACAGAGGGAAGCAGGGATTTGTAGAGGTGCCAGAGCTCGGTTTTGCAATAGAGATAAATTGTATTTTGAGCGGTATACTTTCATTGTCAACGTAACAACTAAGAAATGGCGATATCTTCCATGCTAAACACATTATAGGCGGTTCCCAAAAAAAATGGTAAAGTTTATACTCCCCCTCCACCAACAAGCATCAATCCATGGCTTGCTCGAAACAACGAGTGCCTCCAACATACATCAGGTCCCAGGGGGAGTTTTTTTGCGATTAATTTTGATTTAGTTTGCATAAAGCATGGGACTGGGCATCCCAGTGACCAGCCATTTTCTTGTGAATGAGGAGTGGAGTCCACTCCTCTTGAGAATAACCCGCCTAACATGGAAGATAAGGACAACCTTGGTTGATACATGAGCTATTCGAGCATACAAAACAGAATGTTTATTTGAAGGTTTAGAGTTTGGCACATACAAATTTACTTGGAACGGCAGGTAGATACCGCATATAGGAAGGTATAGTGGACTCATCTGGAATAACTTTGGGGTTTGAGGGATTGGATGCACAAGCAGTATTCCCGCTTAGTACAGGTGAAGCCTAGCAAAAGACTGGGAAGCGACCAACTAGAGAGCGACAACAGCCATGTACATGCATTAAAATTAATAAACATTGGATGCAAGCATGAGTAGGATATAATCCACCATGAACATAAATATCGTGAAGGCTATGTTGATTTTGTTTCAACTACATGCGTGAACATGTGCCAAGTCAAGTCACTTAAATCATTCAAAAGAGGATACCACCCCATCATACCACATCATAATCATCTCAATAGCATGTTGGCATACAAGGTAAATCATTATAACTCATAGCTAATCAATCATGGCACAAGAAACTATGATCTCTAATTGTCATTGCAGACATGTTTATTCATAATAAGCTGAATCAAGAAGGAGGGACTCATCATATTTACAAAAAACAAAAGAGGTCGAGTTCATACCAGCTTTTCTCATCTTAGTCAGTCCATCATATATCATCATAATTGCCTTTCACTTGCACGACCGAACGGTGTGAATAATAATAAGAGTGCACGTGCATTGGACTAAGCTGGAATCTGCGAGCATTCAATAAACAGGAGAAGACAAGGCAATATGAGCTCTGGGTTAAATCAGCAATAATGCATATAAGATCCACTTCAGCAATTTAATTATGGTCTTCTCCTACTGACCCCCAAAGAAAAGAAAAGAAATAAAACTATTTACACGGGAAAGGTCCAAACAAGCAAAAGAAGAACGGGAAATATTTTTGGGTTTTCTTTTTAATTATTACTACTACAGCAGAAAAATAAACTGCTACTATTTTTTTTGGTTTTTCTTAAGGTTTAACAAACACACAAGAAGAAAACAGGAAAAAGAAAATAAACTAGCATGGATATTACAGTGAAAAAGTATGAGCACTGACATCTCGCAATGAGTGTGTGTGAACATAATTGTTATGTCGGTGAGAAATACGTACTCCCCCAAGCTTAGGCTTTTGGCCTAAGTTGGTCTATGGCCACGGCTGGCCTGGCGGATATCCATAATAGTAGTTGTTGGGGTCGCACTGTGATGAGGAGGAATAGTTGGGATCATACTGATGTGCAGGGGTTATTGCTTGCTGAGCTGCAGCGTGGAGTCGAGCTGCCTCCGCTCTCCTCTTGTACTCTTCCGCCTCCTCTTTGGTAATAACATATCTTCCTTTTGTCTGTGAATCCAAGAAGGCAGGAGCAGGGAGAGTAATACAAAAAACACGTCGTTTATCAAAAATTAAGCGATATAAGAGAGGTGATTCAGGCCTCTCGACAAACTGGTGCGAAGCCATAGAGTCATAATCTAAATATGTAGGAGGCAACTCCATATCACCCTCACGAATGTCTATCTCAAGAAAATGAGCTAAGCGGGTTGCATAAATTCCTCCAAAGAAATGTCCATTATGTCTATTATGATGCAACCTACGAGCTACAATGGCTCCCATATGATAAGATTGGTCTCCTAACACAGCACTCCTAAGAATGCTAAGATCAGGGACACACATGTGACATGCTTCGTCCTTAGCATTTATGCATCTACCGATGAAGAGAGCAAAATAATGTATAGCAGGAAAGTGAATGCTCCCTATGGTAGCCTGCGTTATATCTCTAGATTCCCCCACAGTTATACTTGCAAGAAAGTTTCTAAATTCAGATTTAGGGGGATCCCTAACACTACCCCATGATGGAAGTTCGCAAGCAGAAGTGAAATCCTCTAGGTCCATGGTATAAGATTTGTCATAGAGATCAAACATGACTGAAGGAGAATTACGTGAAGATGAATACTCAAACCTCCTCACAAATGAACTTGTGAGATCATGATACTGGGGGCATTTGTTAGCCTCAAAATCCTCAAGACCGGTATTACGCAAATATGCTTTAAATTCTTCTTTAATTCCCGCATGGTCCATAAAATTTTCCGACGGCCATTCGCAAGGCCGTACTGGAGCGTCTCTTGGTGGAACCTCGTCAGCATCGCGCATGGCAATCTTGGGTCCTTGCTTCTTAGAGGAACCACCTTGGAACATCTTCCTAAACATATTGTTTTTCTCTAAAAAAATTCTGAAATTTTTAGTAACTTCAAAATAAAAGTAAACCAAACTCAATAATATTGATAGCAACTACTCCTACAAGTGCCTAGAGCCTATATCAAGCATTAGAACTACATGGAACCATATAAATTTGACATGCAAGCTCAAGAACATGGTCACCTATGCATCACAAATTTGCAAAGGATAAAGCACTAGAACAAAAACTAATCGGACCAATGGAGGAGTCACATACCAAGGAACAATCTCCCCAAGCAGTTTTTCGAGAGGTGCTTTGAGCAAGGAGATCAAAAATCACAGCAAAAGTGGCTGGAACTCGTGCTTGAGTTGGTTTTTTGGGTTTGTGTGAGACAGAGGAAGAAGATGGGTGCTGGGATAAGTGGAGGAGGGCCACCGTGGGCCCACGAGGCAGGGGGGCGCGCCCTATAGGGGGGGCGTGCCCACCACCCTCGTGGCCAGGTGGCAGCTCCTCCCGCGGTAATTTTTGCACAGTAAATCATCAAATATTCCCGAAAAAATCATATTAAATTGGCATGGCATTCTGAGGACTTTTATTTTCGGGATATTTTTATATTGCACGGATAAGTCAGGAAACAGACTGAAAAATACTATTTTTACTTTATTTAAGCTAAATAACAGAAAGTAAAAGTGGGTACAGAAGTTTGTGCTTCTAGTTTCATCCATCTCATGCTCATCAAAAAGAATCCACTAACAAGGTTGATCAAGTCTTGTTAACAAACTCATTCCGATAATCATGAAACCGGAGAAATTTCGAATAACACTAAGTTACCTCAACGGGGATATGCACATCCCCAATAATAAGAATATCATATTTCTTCTTGACAGTAGGAAGAGGAAATTCAAAACCTCCAAATATAATCGATGAATTTTTTTCCAATAGAGTTGATACTATGAACTTGAGGTTGTTTCCTCGGAAAGTGTACCGTATGCTCATTACCACTAACATGAAAAGTGACATTGCCTTTGTTGCAATCAATAACAACCCCTGCAGTATTAAGAAAGGTCTTCCAAGAATAATAGACATACTATCATCCTCGGGAATATCGAGTATAACAAAGTCCGTTACAATAGTAACGTTTGCAACCACAACAGGCACATCCTCACAAATACCGACAGGTATAGCAGTTGATTTATCAGCCATTTGCAAAGATATTTTAGTAGGTGCCAACTTATTCAAGTCAAGTCTACGATATAGAGAGAGAGGCATAACACTAACACCGGCTCCAAGATCACATAAAGCAGTTTTAATATAATTTCTTTTAATGGAGCAAGGTATAGTAGGTACTCCGGGGTCTCCAAGTTTCTTTGGTATTCCACCCTTAAAAGTATAATTAGCAAGCATGGTGGAAATTTCAGCTTCCGGTATCTTTCTTTTATTAGTAATGATATCCTTCATATATTTAGCATAAGGATTTGTTTTGAGCACATCAGTTAATCGCATACGCAAAAAGATAGGCCTAATCATTTCAGAAAAGCGCTCAAAATCCTCGTCATCCTTTTTCTTGGATGGTTTCGGAGGAAAAGGCATGGGTTTCTGAACCCAAGGTTCCCTTTCTTTACCATGTTTCCTAGCAACAAAGTCTCTTTTATCATAACATTGATTCTTTGATTGTGGGTTATCAAGATCAACAGCAGGTTCAATTTCTACATCATTGTCATTACTAGGTTGAGCATCATCATGAACATCGTCATTAATATTTTTACTAGGTTCATGTTCATTACCAGATTGTGTTTCAGCATCAGACATAGAAATATCATTTGGATTATCAGGTGGTTCAGCAATAGGTTCACTAGGAGTTTGCACAGTTCTATCATTTTTCTTCTTCTTCTTTTTAGAAGAACTAGGAACATCAATATTATTTCTTTGAGAATCTTGCTCGATTCTCTTAGGGTGGCCTTCAGGATACAAAGGTTCCTGAGTCATTCTACCAGTTCTAGTAGCCACTCTAACAGCATAATCATTTTTCTTATTATTCATTTCATTAAGCACTTCTTTTTGAGCCTTAAGTACTTGTTCTACTTGAGTGGTAACCATAGAAGCATGTTTGCTAACAAGTTTAAGTTCACCTTTAATATTAGCCATATAATCACCCAAGCGTCTAATCATGTAAGCATTTTCTTTTAATTGTCTACCACAATAAGCATTGAAGTCGTCTTGCTTAAACATAAAGTTATCAAACTCATCCAAGCACTGACTAGCAATTTTAGTAGGAGGAACTTCAGTTTTATCATATCTATAGAGAGAATTTACCTTTACTACCTGCGTCGGGATATCGGGATCAGGAGGTTCTTCAGTAAATAAAGAATTGAGATCATATGTTTCTTCAACGGGCGGTATATTAAGACCATGTATTTCTTCTATAGGAGGTAAATTCTTAACATCTTCAGCTTTAATACCTTTTTCTTTCATAGAATTCTTTGCCTCTTGCATATCTTCGGGACTGAGAAATAAAACACCTCTCTTCTTCGGAGTTGGTTTAGGAATAGACTCAGTAATTGGAGCAGGAGCTGGCTCAGGAGGTGGCTCAGGAGGTGCCCAATTATTTTCATTTGTCAACATATTATTCAATAGAATTTCAGCTTCATCCGGTGTTCTTTCCTTGAAAAGAGAACCAGCACAACTATCCAGGTAATCTCTGGAAGCATCGGTTAGTCCATTATAAAAGATATCAAGTATTTCAGGTTTCTTAAGAGGATGATCAGGCAAAGCATTAAGTAACTTGAGAAGCCTCCCCCAAGCTTGTGGGAGACTCTCTTCTTTAATTTGCACGAAGTTGTATATTTCCCTCAAAGTAGATTGTTTCTTATGAGCAGGGAAATATTTAGCAGAGAAGTAATAAATCATATCCTGGGGACTACGCACACAACCAGGATCAAGAGAATAAAACCATATCTTAGCATCACCCTTTAATGAGAACGGAAATATTTTGAGTATATAAAAGTAACGCGATCTCTCATCATTAGTGATCAGGGCAGCTATATCATTTAACTTAGTAAGATGTGCCACAACAGTTTCAGATTCATAGCCATAAAACGGATCAGATTCAACCAAAGTAATTATATCAGGATCAACAGAGAATTCGTAATCCTTATCAGGAACACATATAGGTGAAGTAGCAAAAGCAGGGTCGGGTCTCATTTTATCTCTAAGTGATTCTTTGTTCCATTTAATTAATAACCTCTTAAGCTCATATCTATCCTTGCAAGCTAAAATAGTGGCAAAAGATTCCATATCAAAAAGTTAGCCCTCAGGAATAACATGCATATTTTCATCATCACTATCATCATCATATTTAGATTCAATAATTTCTTTTTCTCTAGCCCTAGCAATTTGTTCATCAAGAAATTCACTAAGGGGCACAGTAGTATCAGGCATAGAAGCAGTTTCATCATAAGTATCATGCATAGTAGAAGTGGCATCATCAATAACATGCGACATATCAGAACGAATAGCAGAAGCAGGTGTAGGTGTCGCTAACTTACTCATAACAGAAGGTGAATCAAGTGCAGAGCTAGATGGCAGTTCCTTACCTCCCCTCGTAGTTGAGGGATATATCTTGGTTTTTGTATCTCTCAAGTTCTTCGTAGTGTCCAGCCGATATAAATCCCAAGTGACTCAAAGAATAGAGCTATGCTCCCCGGCAACGGCGCCACAAATTAGTCTTGATAACCCACAAGTATAGGGGATCGCAACAGCTTTCGAGGGTAGAGTATTCAACCAAAATTTATTGATTCGACACAAGGGGAGCCAAAGAATATTCTCAAGTATTAGCAGCTGAGTTGTCAATTCAACCACACCTGGAAACTTAGTATCTGCAGCAAAGTGTTTAGTAGCAAAGTAATATGATAGTGGTGGTAGCGGCAACAAAAGTAAAGACAGCAAAAGTAATGTTTTTGGTATTTTGTAGTGATTGTAACAGTAGCAGCGGGAAAGTAAATAAGCAAGAACCAGTATATGGAAAACTCGTAGGCACCGGATCAGTGATGGATAATTATGCCGGATGCGGTTCATCATGTAACAGTCATAACATAGGGTGACACAGAACTAGCTCCAATTCATCAATGTAATGCAGGCATGTATTCCGTATATAGTCATACGTGCTTATGGAAAAGAACTTGCATGACATCTTCTGTCCTACCCTCCCATGGCAGCGGGGTCCTATTGGTAACTAAGGGATATTAAGGCCTGCTTTTAATAGAGAACCGGAACAAAGCATTAGCACATAGTGAATACATGAACTCCTCAAACTATGGTCATCACCAGGAGTGGTCCCGATTATTGTCACTTCGGGGTTGCCAGATCATAACACACAGTAGGTGACTATAGACTTGCAAGATAGGATCAAGAACTCACATATATTCATGAAAACATAATAGGTTCAGATCCGAAATCATGGCACTCGGGCCCTAGTGACAAGCATTAAGCATAGCAAAGTCATAGCAACATCAATCTCAGAACATAGTGGATACTAGGGATCAAACCCTAACAAAACTAACTCGATTACATGATAAATCTCATCCAACCCATCACCGTCTAGCAAGCCTACGATGCAATTACTCACGCACGGCGGTGAGCATCATGAAATTGGTGATGGAGGATGGTTGATGATGATGACGGCGATGAATCCCCCTCTCCGGAGCCCCGAACGGACTCCAGATCACCCTTCCTAAGAGGTTTTAGGGCTTGGCGGCAGCTCCGTATCGTAAAACGCGATGATTTCTTCTCTCTGATTTTTTTCTCTCCGAAAGCAAATATATAGAGTTGGAGTTGGCGTCGGAGGGTTTCCAGGGGGGCCACGAGGTAGGGGGGCGCGCCCTAGGGGGAGCGCCCCCCCCCACCCTCGTGAGAAGGGTGTGGGCCCCATGGTCTTCACCTTTGGCGAGGATTTTTTTATTGTCTTTTCGAAGATGTCCCGTGCAGTTTCAGGTCATTCCGAGAATATTTGTTTTCTGCACATAAAACAACACCATGGCAATTCTGCTGAAAACAGCGTCAGTCCGGGTTAGTTCCATTCAAATCATACAAGTTAGAGTCCAAAACAAGGGCAAAAGTGTTTGGAAAAGTAGATACGATGGAGACGTATCAAGAGATCAAACACATAGCTACTGGTACATAACCTCAGCCCCAAGGGTGGACTACTCCCTCCTCGTCATGGAGAGCTCCGGGATGATGAAGATAGCCACCGGAGAGGGATTCCCCCTCCGGCAGGGTGCCGGAACGGGTCTAGATTGGTTTTCGGTGGCTACGGAGGCTTCTGGCGGCGGAACTCCCGATCTATTGTGCTCCCCGAAGTTTTTAGGGTGTATGGGTATATATAAAAGGAAGAAGTACGTCGGTGGATCTTTGGGCTGTCCACGAGGCAGGGGGCGCGCCCAGGGGGGTGGGCATGCCCCTACCCTCGTGGGCAGCCCGAGACTCTCCTGGTCCATCTCCGATACTCCGTGGGCTTCTTCTGGTCCAAAAATAAGTTCTGTGAAGTTTCAGGTCAATTGGACTCCGTTTGATTTTCCTTTTCTGTGATACTCTAAAACAAGGAAAAAAACAGAAAGTGGCACTGGGCTCTAGGTTAATAGGTTAGTCCCAAAGATCATATAAAATAGCATATAAATGCATATAAAACATCCAAGGTTGATAATATAATAGCATGGAACAATAAAAAATTATAGATACGTTGGAGATGTATGAGCATCCCCAAGCTTAATTCCTGCTCATCCTCGAGTAGGTAAATGATTAAAACAGAATTTTTTATGTGGAATGCTACCTAACATATTTATCCATGTAATTCTTTATTGCGGCAAGAATATTCAGATCCATAAGATTCAAGACAAAAGTTTAATATTGACATAAAAATAATAATACTTCAAGCATACTAACTAAGCAATCATGTCTTCTGAAAATAACATGGCCAAAGAAAGCTATCCCTACAAAATCATATAGTCTGGCTATGCTCCATATTCACCACACAAAGTATTTGAATCATGCACAACCCCGATGAAAAGCCAAGCAATTGTTTCATACTTTTGATGTTCTCAAACTTTTTCAATCTTCATGCAATACATGAGCGTGAGCCATGGACATAGCACTATAGGTGGAATAGAATGGTGGTTGTGGAGAAGACAAAAAGGAGAAGATAGTCTCACATCAACTAGGCGTATCAACGGGCTATGGAGATGCCCATCAATAGATACAATGTGAGTGAGTAGGGATTGCCATGCAACGGATGCACTAGAATTATAAGTATATGAAAGCTCAACTAAAAGACCTAAGTGGGTGTGCATCCAACTTGCTTGCTCACGAAGACCTAGGGCATTTTGAGGAAGCCCATCATTGGAATATACAAGCCAAGTTCTATAATGAAAAATTCTGACTAGTATATGAAAGTGATATCATAGGAGACTCTCTATCATGAAGATCATGGTTCTACTTTGAAGAACAAGTGTGTTAAAAGGATAGTAGCATTGTCCCTTCTCTTTTTTCTCTCTTTTTTTATTTGGACCTTTTCTCTTTTTTCATGGCCTCTTTTTTTTAGTCCGGAGTCTCATCCCGACTTGTGGGGGAATCATAGTCACCATCATCCTTTCCTCACTGGGACAATGCTCTATTAATGATGATCATCACACTTTTATTTACTTACAACTCATGAATTACAAGTCGGTTCTTAGAACAAAATATGACTCCATATGAATGCCTCTGGCAGTCTACCGGGATGTGCAATGACTCATGAGTGACATGTATGAAATAATTATGAACGGTGGCTTTGCCACAAATACAATGTCAACTACATGATCATGCATAGCAATATGACAATGATGGAGCGTGTCATAATAAACGGAATGGTGGAGAGTTGCATGGAAATATATCTCGGAATGGCTATGGAAATGCCATAGTAGGTAGGTATGGTGGCTGTTTTGAGGAAGGTATTTGGTGGGTTTATGGTACCGGCGAAAGTTGCGCGATACTAGAGAGGCTAGCAATGGTGGAAGGGTGAGAGTGCGTATAATCCACGGACTCAACATTAGTTATAAAGAACTCACATACTTATTGCAAAAATCTATTAGTTATCGAAACAAAGTACTACGTGCATGCTCCTAGGGGGTTAGATTGGTAGGAAAAGACCACCGCTCGTCCCCGACCGCCACTCATAAGGAAGAAAATCAATAAACAAATCATGCTCCGACTTCGTCACATAACGGTTCACCATACGTGCATGCTACGGGAATCACAAACTTTAACACAAGTATTTCTCAAATTCATAACCACTCAACTAGGATGACTCTAATATCACCATCTTCATATCTCAAAACAATCATCAAGTATCAAACTTCCCATAGTATTCAATGCACTTTATATGAAAGTTTTTATTATATCCTTCTTGGATGCCCATCATATTAGGACTAAATTCACAACCAAAGCAAATTACCATGCTGTTATAAAGACTCTCAAAATAATATAAGTTAAGCATGAGAGTTCATCTATTTCTTCAAAATAAAACCACCGCCGTGCTCTAAAAGATATAAGTGAAGCACTAGAGCAAATGACAAACTACTCCGAAAGATATAAGTGAAGATCAATGAGTAGTCGAATAATTACACAACTATATGAAGACTCTCTAACATTTAAGAATTTCAGATCTTGGTATTTTATTCTAACAGAAAGCAAAATAAAAGAAAATAAAATGACGCTCTAAGAAAAACACATATCATGTGGTGAATAAAAATATAGCTCCAAGTAATGTTACCGATGAACGAAGACGAAAGAGGGGATGCCATCCGGGGCATCCCCAAGCTTAGGCTCTTGGTTGTCCTTGAATATTACCTTGGGGTGCCTTGGGAATCCCCAAACTTATGCCTTTCCACTCCTTATTCCATAATCCATCGAATCTTTACCCAAAACTTGAAAACTTCACAACACAAAACTTAACAGAAAACTCGTGAGCTCCGTTAGTATAAGAAAATAAATCACCACTTAGGTACTGTTGTGAACTCATTCTAAATTCATATTGGTGTAATATCTACTTTATTCCAACTTATCTATGGTTCATACCCTCCGATACTACTCATAGATTCATCAAAATAAGCAAACAACACATAGAAAACAGAATCTGTCAAAAACAGAACAGGCTGTAGTAATCTGTAGGTTCCGAATACTTATGTAACTCCAAAAATCCTGAGAAATTAGGAAATCCTATGCAATTTCTTTAATGATCTACTGCACTTGGAATTGGTATTTTATCGCTCTCTAGTAAGAAATGAAAATTATTCTCGTGAGCGCATACTTTCTGTTTTTTACAGCAAGATCAAATAACAAACACCCAAGAAGGTCCTAAAGGCTTTACTTGGCACAAACACTAATTAAAACATAAAAAACACAATCATAACAGAGGATAGATGATTAATTTATTACTAAACAGGAACAAAAAGCAAGGAACAAAAATAAAATTGCTTTGCCTCCCAACAAGCGCTATCGTTTAACGCCCCTAGCTAGGCATGATGATTTCAATGATGCTCACATAGAAGACAAGAATTGAAACATAAAGAGAGCATCATGAAGAATATGAATATCACATTTAAGTCTAACCAACTTCCTATGCATAGGGATTTTGTGAGCAAACAACTTATGGTAACAATAATCAACTAGCATAGGAGGGCAAAACAAGCATAACTTCAAAACTTTAAGCACATAGAGAGGAAACTTGGTATTATTGCAATTTCTACAAGCATATATTCCTCCCTCATAATAATGTTCAGTAGCAACATGAATAAATTCAACAATATAACCATCACATAAAGCATTCTTTTCATGATCGACAAGCATAGAGATTTTATTACTCTCCACGTAAGCAAATTTATTGTCATGGATAATAGTGGGAGCAAACTCAACAAAATAACTATCATGTGAGGCATAATCCAATTGGAACCTCTTCCGAAATAGTGGATTCATCACTAAATAAAGTCATGACCTCTCCAAATCCACTTTCATAATTATCACAATAAGATTCAACACCCTCCAAAATAGTGGGATCATTACTTCCTAAAGTTGACACTCTTCCAAACCCACTTTCATCAATATAATCATCATAAATAGGAGGCATGCTATCATCATAATAAATTTGCTCATCAAAACTTGGGGGACAAAAAATATCATCTTCATCCAACATAGCTTCCCCAAGCTTGTGGCTTTGCATATTATTAGCATCATGGATATTCAAGGAATTCATACTAACAACATTGCAATCATGCTCATCATACAAAGATTTAGTTCCAAACATTTTAATGCATTCTTCTTCTAACACTTTGGCACAATTTTCCTTTCCATCATACTCACGAAATATATTAAGAAGATGAAGCGTATGAGGCAAACTCAATTCCATTTTTTTGTAGTTTTCTTTTATAAACTAAACTAGTGATAAAACAAGAAACAAAAAGATTCGGTTGCAAGATCTAAAGATATACCTTCAAGCGCTAACCTCCCCGGCAACGGCGCCAGAAAAGAGCTTGATGTCTACTACACAACCTTCTTCTTGTAGACGTTGTTGGGCCCCCAAGTGCAGAGGTTTGTAGGACAGTAGCAAATTTCCCTCAAGTGGATGACCTAAGGTTTATCAATCAGTGGGAGGCGTAGGATGAAGATGTTCTCTCTCAAGCAACCCTGCATGCAACCAAATAAAAAAGAGTTTCTTGTGTCCCCAACACACCCAGTACAATGGTAAATTGTATAGGTGCACTAGTTCGGCGAAGAGATGGTGATACAAGTGCAATATGGATGCTAGATATAAGTTTTTGTAATCTGAAAATATAAAAACAGCAAGGTAACTAATGATAAAAGTGAGCGTAAATGGTATTGCAATGCGTTGAAACAAGGCCTAGGCTTCATACTTTCACTAGTGCAAGTTCTCTCAACAATAATAACATAATAGGATCATATAACTATCCCTCAACATGCAACAAAGAGTCACTCCAAAGTCACTCAAAGAGGAGAACAAACGAAGAGATTATGGTAGGGTACGAAACCACCTCAAAGCTATCCTTTCTTATCGATCTATTCAAGAGTCTGTAGAAAAATAACATGAAGCTATTCTTTCCGTTCAATCTATCATAGAGTTCGTACTAGAATAACACCTTAATACACAAATCAACCAAAACCCTAATGTCACCTAGATACTTCAATGTCACCTCAAGTATCCGTGGGTATGATTATATGATATGCATCACACAATCTCAGATTCATCTATTCAAACCAACACAAAGTACTTCAAAGAGTGCCCCAAAGTTTCCATCGGAGAGTCAAGACGAAAACGTGTGCCAACCCCTATGCATAGGTTCATGGGCGGAACCCGCAAGTTGATCACCAAAACATACATCAAGTGGATCAATAGAATACCCCATTGTCACCACGGGTATCCCACGCAAGACATACATCAAGTGTTCTCAAATCCTTAAAGACTCAATCCGATAAGATAACTTCAAAGGGAAAACTCAATCCATTATAAGAGAGTAGAGGGGGAGAAACATCATAAGATCCAACTATAATAGCAAAGCTCGCGATACATCAAGATCGTATCACCTCAAGAACACAAGAGAGAGAGAGAGACAGAGAGAGAGAGATCAAACACATAGCTACTGGTACATACCCTTAGCCCCGAGGGTGGACTACTCCCTCCTCGTCATGGAGAGCGCCGGGATGATGTAGATAGCCACCGGAGAGGGATTCCCCATCCGGCAGGGTGCCGGAACGGGTCTAGATTGGTTTTCGGTGGCTACAGAGGCTTCTGGCGGCGGAACTCCCGATCTATTGTGCTCCCCAAAGTTTTTAGGGTATATGGGTATATATAGGAGGAAGAAGTACGTCAGTGGATCTCCGGGCTATCCATGAGGCAGGGGGCACGTCCAGGGGGGTGGGCGCGCCCCCACCCTCGTGGGCAGCCCGGGACTCTCCTGGTCCATCTCCGATACTCTGTGGGCTTCTTCTGGTCTAAAAATAATGTTCGTGAAGTTTCAGGTCAATTGGACTCCGTTTGATTTTCCTTTTCTGGGATACTCTAAAACAAGGAAAAAAATAAAAACTGGCACCGGGCTCTAGGTTAATAGGTTAGTCCCAAAAATCATATAAAATAGCATATAAATGCATATAAAACATCCAAGGTTGATAATATAATAGCATGGAACAATAAAAAATTATAGATATGCTAGAGACGTATCACATACCCTCAGCCCCGAGGGAGAACTACTCCCTCCTCGTCATGGAGAGCGCCGGGATGATGAAGATGGCCACCAGAGAGGGATTCCCCCCCTCCGGTAGGGTGCCGGCACGGGTCTAGATTGGTTTTCGATGGCTACGGAGGCTTCTGGCGGCGGAACTCCCGATCTATTCTGCCCTGCGATGTTTCTAGGGTATATTGATATATATAGGAGAACGAAGTCGGTCAAGGGGGCCACGAGGCGGCCACGAGGCAGGGGGGCGCGCCCCCACCCTCGTGGTGGCACTAGTAGAAAAAGGGCCTAATGTGAGACACATTAGTCCCGGTTCGATTTTGGCCCGGTACTAATGGCACCATTAGTGCCGGTTCGAACGGCTATGCATTAATGTCGGTTCGTGTTGAATCTTTAGTACCGGTTCGTGCCACGAACCGGTGCTAAAAGGGGTGGTGGCAGGCTGACGTGAGGCCGGGGCCCCATGATCACCTTTAGTACCGGTTCGTGGCACAAACCGGTACTAAAGGGCTAACCTTTAGTACCGGTTCGTGCCATGAACCGGGACTAAAGGGGTCTGACCTATAGTCCCGGTTGGAGACACAAACCGGGACTATAGGGTAATTTTCAAACCCCCCCCCCCCCCCCCCCGTGTATCGCCATTTCAGTTTTGAAAAAATCAAAAGAAAATGATAAAAACTTCAGAAAATAAAATCCTTCGAGAGGTAGTTATATTACTACACCTACTAGTTATGAAAATTTGAAAACATAAATTTGGACATGTTTTGTAAAAAGTGTAGGGAAAATGTAAAACGTCTATAACTTTTGCATACGATGTCGGAAAAAAACGTATAATATATCAAAAAATTCAGCACGAAAATACGGCCTGTTTGCAATTTTTTAGAATCCACAATTTCCAAAAGGAAAAAAAAGATATGCTCAAATTTCAGTTTTTTTTTAAATTTTGGTCAAACTATGGTCAAACTACTTATTCAAGAGTATTAATGTTACTACATAATTATTCAGGAATATTATTGTTACTAAATAATTATTTCAATTTTTTGAATTTTGGTCAAATCTGGTCAAACTATGGTCAAACTGTGGTCAAACTATGGTCAAACTTATTCAAGAAATATTAGTGTTACTAAATAATTACTATTTTTTAGAATAATAGTTTCAAACTCAAATGGTGAAACGAGTGACCTAATGCTCAAGCTAAACTGCTGAGGGTTAATAGGATTGACAGCTTACATTTGTCAGGAAAACAACAAGTGCAGACTTGGAAAGTAGGGGGAATAGAACTCTGAAGTTAAGCGTGCTCAGGCTGGGGGAGTGAGGGGATGGGTGACCGACCGAGAAGTTAGACGATTTGGAATGAGTGATCCACACTTGAGCAGTTAAGAGGGGTGATTAGAGACTAAATCATCAAATAATTGAATTCAGGAAACTGAAAATTGAAAAAAAATCAAAAAAAAGTCCAAAATTTTCAAAAAAAAAAACCTTTAGTACCGGTTGGTAACAGGTACTAAAGGTCCCCCATGCCACGGCGCGAGCTCACGCCACATGGTGGGCCTTTAGTGGCGGTTCGTGCCGAACCGGTACTAAAGGGGGGGGGCTTTAGTGCCCACACTTTAGTGCCGGTTACAGAACCGGCACTAAAGGCCCTTACGAACCGGTTTTAAAACTCCGTTTTCTACTAGTTTGGCCTCGGGACTCTTCTGTCCCACCTCCGGTACTCGGCGGGCTTCTTCTGGTCCAAAAATAAGTTTCATTAAGTTTCAGGTCAATTGGACTCCGTTTGATTTCTTTTCTTTTCTGCGATACTCTAAAACAAGTAAAAAACAGAAACTGGCACTGGGCTCTAAGTTAATAGGTTAGTCCCAAAAATCATATAATATAGCATATACATGCATATAAAACATCCAAGGTTGATAATATAATAGCATGGAACAATCAAAAATTATAGATACGTTGGAGACGTATAGCATCCCCAAGCTTAATTCCTGCTCGTCCTCGAGTAGGTAAATGATAAAAAAAGAATTTTTGATGTGGAATGCTACATAACATATTTATCCATGTAATATTCTTTATTGTGGCAAGAATATTCAGATCCATAAGATTCAAGACAAAAGTTTAATATTGACATAAAAATAATAATACTTCAAGCATACTAACAAAGTAATCATGTCTTCTCAAAATAACATGGCGAAAGAAAGCTATCCTTATAAAATCATATAGTCTTGCTATGCTCTATCTTCATCACAAAAAATATTTAAATCATGCACAACCCCGATGACAAGCCAAGCAATCGTTTCATACTTTTGATGTTCTCAAACTTTTTCAATTTTCACGTAATACATGAGCGTGAGCCATGGACATAGCACTATAGGTGGAATAGAATGGTGGTTGTGGAGAAGACAAAAAGGAGAAGATAGTTTCACATCAACTAGGCGTATCAATGAGCTATGGAGATGCCCATCAATAGATATCAATGTGAGTGAGTAGGGATTGCCATGCAACGGATGCACTAGAGCTATAAGTGTATGAAAGCTCAAAAAGAAACTAAGTGGGTGTGCATCCAACTCGCTTGCTCACGAAGACCTAGGGCATTTTGAGGAAGCCCATCATTGGAATATACAAGCCAAGTTCTATAATGAAAGATTCCCACTAGTATATGAAAGTGACAACATAGGAGACTCTCTATCATGAAGATCATGGTGCTACTTTGAACAACAAGTGTGGTAAAAGGATAGAAGCATTGCATCTTCTCTCTTTTTCTCTTTTTTTTGTTTTTTTGGGTCTTCTCTTTTTTTTTGGCCTCTTTTTTTTCGTCCGGAGTCTCATCCCGACTTGTGGGGGAATCATAGTCTCCATCATCCTTTCCTCACTTTCATATGTTGGAAGCTATATTTTGTCATCTTAAATATATTTTCCCTTTTAAGTATACATTGTATACAACCATAAATTTAAATTATTTATTAGGCTATTTCAGTTCATTCATAAGGTTTATTAAAACTAATAAATGTTTTTGACTAACAATGAATAATACAGAACTATTACATTTAAATGTGTATCTATGATAAAGTACAATTTTTAGTTTCAACATATGGTACAAGAAGGCATGTATTTATTTGTATTTAATGGTGATGCCTTTGTCTCGGTACATTAGCAAGTGTAAATGTGATTTTTATTAAAAAAATTGTACTGCTAACTTCATGAATTGGTTTTATTGTTTCATTGAGAAGATTTGAAATTTTTTTGAGTTCAACTATGATGTGAAGTACGTAGCCATTCCACATATAGTTTCATGTCCAGTTATTTTGATCTCCCTCATGGCTAGCATACTTTTATTTGGCCAATGTCAAGTTCATATATCACTATATTAAAGCATTGCTTTTGCCGAGTTTCCTAAACCGAAATTGTGATGTCTTGGATGTAAATTACTATATGGTTGAGCGGGTTTCCCATGTCAACCGTGAGGGTGAGTTGGCTACATATTCTCGCATAATCTTTAGCCTAGTATGATTAGTACATAGAACTTGCACCCGCCTAATTTATTAAAATAGAAACTAATTATGGATTATAACCTAATTGGTGAAGCGTTTGATACTTCTGCACTGTTAAATGTTGGATGGCCAAATTTTGCTCTCCTGAATTCACACACAATGATATTGTCAAACTAATATTTTAGATTACCGTGGTGAAATCTTAAACAGCACAACATGTTTATAAAACAATTGGAAAAGTTTGGTACACTAAATTTGATCGTATTTTAATTTAAGATCATGGAAGATCTGCTTAATGGAGGTGTGGCTTTTCTAATTCAATGTACAGATGTAACATTGGAAAGGCATCCCTGAAAAAAAAAAGAATAGCAGAAGCTCAACCGAGGTATTTCGCTGACATAAGTTATGAGCATAGCACATACAATGTTACCCGGATAGATTTTGACCTACCCCGATTTCTCCCATGCATTCATACTTTAGATACGTATTCATATGTATACTTCTTTTATCGTAACTATTTAATCTGCACCCACAAGTGCAATCTGGTAAGAAATAATGATCAGAATTATTACATATGAACTTACTATGAAGGTGACCTTGCCGAAGGTTTGATTGGTCTCGTCCATGGTCTTCGACGTGTCCGGCATGCCGTTTAGCATGCTTGTCATGCATGTATTTGCAATAGAGATACTGTTAGCCACTGTTGGTTGCTTAGATTAGCGTCGCAAGTCCGTGTTTGAATGTACACGCTTCTTCACACCTGGTCCGTGTGCAGAGGATGTACCCAGTACATATAGCTGGCCAACTGGCGAGTGCACTTCTGACTGGCCAAATAGTATCTCGTTCTGCCTATAGTCTCATCCGCGGTCACAGAGGCTGAGGAAACACCTGATTGTGAAGAGGAGGAAAAATTCCGTCATCCGGCTGGTGCATCTCCCTGTCACATCTCACCGGCGCAATGTGATTATCTGGCCGTAGCTGACAAACCTAGACGGGTTTTCGTGCTTGCGACCATGATCTCGTGCACCAACTAACAGTACTTCCATGACCAAACCTGGGCGGATCTTCGTGCTTGTGACCATGATCTCGACGGCCTCCGGGATCAACCGTGTCACTTTGCTGTTGCGCTAGCCCAACACTTCTTTGGATCCTGCCACCCCAGATACATACCCAGCCAATTCCACTTCGTGCCAACCAAGATATCCTCAAGCTTCAACAAAACGTTCTAGCGTTGCGTAGCGGCGATGGTCTCCACGTCGTGGACTTTGTATGGTAGAGCTCATGCATATAGGTGCAATGGGAGAGCGAGCGGGGCTTTTTTTTTTTGAAAGCAAACTAAGGCTTTCTTTTTTAGGAGAGAATAGGCTAAACTTTCCTTTCTAATTTCCTGTAGGGTCACCGGTTTATACGTGTATGTTTTCTGCCCGGAAAGACCAGCCCACCTGTTACCTTTCCATAATGTGTACGTTGCATGGTCTTGCACGTGCTCATGTTGGATTTGGATTACACGTGTACTTTTTTTCTTTTCTTTTTGAGAACAATTGCATGTGTATTTGTTTGTACGTGACTATATCAAATCAGTCGTACTTCCCCTCATCATGTTGTGTACGTGCCCATCCAAACTCCTCTCTTCTTTTAAACTTTTTTTTGACTTGGTTCTTTCCAACTTTTTCATGCATCTTATACATGTCGGTTCAATATACATAACTTTATTACTTTAGGCATGTAACGCATCTTTAAATCTCAGCCATACGTATTGCTGATCAATGATGTATATTATTTTAGATTATTTGGAGGAACGTGGTGTCTTATTTGTCTTTTGTCTTAGTTATATAATAGATAGATAGATTTTCTATAAGTTCCAGTCATAATGTCACTGTAATTTCAAACAGTATGAGTATGTAAATACACTGTAATTTTTAGAGTGCTAATTTGACTGTAAGTGTTGTGTATCTAGACTGTAAACTGCAAGTTACCAGTATACTGTAATGACAGACTAATTTTCTCACAAATGGCTGTAACTAGACTGTAATGATAGTGTTATTTGATTGTATTTTCTGTGTAATGACAGTGTAAGTTGACACAATGGAGATACACATTTGTACAGTATTTTACAAATTACAGGCGCAGCTGTTTTGTGGTCCAGGGGAACCGGATCAAAAGCAACAAACCTCTTTTGGGTTTCGGTGTTTTTGGTCATACTTTTAGCCCGAACATACACATGTGTGGGCTTTGTTCGTTGACATACAGGGAAAGAGACATACAATTGTCCTCTGTCTATTTGTTAGGAAATTTGATTGAAATACATTTGCATTTCAGTCGACTGTCAAATGGACAGTCCCAGACTTCGCACACCACGAACTACCAAGGCACGTGTGCACCAAGGCGGAATAGCACCGCTCCTTACTATGAGGGGCTTCTGTCGGGCACTCTTCTGTGCAGCTTCACATGCAACTAGTTAAAGCATCTCCAATAGAAGATGCAAATTTAGGGTTGGAAAACAGAAGATGTAAAAATTTACATCTTCAAAACGTGTTTTTTGTATCTTAAAAAAAATGCCAACTCCAACAGAAGATGTATATTGGAGATGCAAATGGATATGTAAATCTATACTTCAACTACTACTTCTTCATTTGAAACCTATATTTCAAACATAGAAAATTCAACTACTACTTCATTTCAAACATAATTAAACATAGTTCTAATTCATAAATACATAGGAAACTCAACTACTACTAGTTCACCTACTACTAGTTCGAGGTACTACATTCATCTACTACTACTAGTTCGAATTACTACTACTTGAACTACACTGAAGATGAAACTAGTCCTTGTCATCGGAGTTCTCGAACTCCTTCTAGAACTGATCCTTGTCCGGGTCGTCATAGCCCTTAGCCTCCTCCTCCGAGTCGCCCCAGTCCTCCTCCAAGGACTAGATGGGGATGACCTTCGAGGGGCCGGCCTCATCCTCCTTGTTCTTCTTCTTCTTCTTCTTCTTCTTCTTCTTCTTCTTCTTCTTCTTCTTCTTCTTCTTCTTCTTCTTCTGCTCGGCCTCGCACCTCTAGAAGAACTCCTGCCTGGCCTGCTCACGAGTGAACCTCGCCATCGCTGCCTCATCGCTATCGCCGGGACTGACGACAATTGCGGCCTCTTCTTATTCTTGTTCGTCGTGATCTCTTCCATGTGAGTGCCCCCTGGCACGAGCAACTCCGCATCCGCCTGGGTTTCACTCTCTCGGAAGTTGAGGTCCTTCGTCGGCCTCCCGGCACGCCACACCGCCACGTCGTAGGCACGCACGGCCTCGTGGAAGGTGGGGTACGTGCCAAGCCAAAAGCGGCGGCCGGCATCGGAGAACTCGACCCTGAAGTTGCCGGAGGGCTTCGCCCTCACACCGAAGAACCCCGTCTGGCCCCTCGGCATCATGGCGTCGACGGGGCGGGCTAGTGGGGTGCGGTGCAGCGATCGAGGTGGTGTCGGGGCGGAGGAGGCGGGGCCGGGGCAGAGCGCGACGGTGCCGGGGCGGCAATAGCGGGGTCGGGGTGGAGGGGGAGGGGTCGTTGCGGAGCCGTGGCGGCCTGGCGGGGTCTAGGCGGAGCAGGGTCGGCGATGGAGCGGGCGGCCCGGCGCGGTCTGGGCGGAGCAGAGCGACGGCGGCCCAAATAGGGCCATACGACGGTTGGTGGGAGCCGAAAGTGGACGGAATCGGGAGCAGACGGCAAGGTAGAGGTTGATCCGCGGCGAGGCAGCGGCGGCACACTGATTTGGGCGGCGGCCGAGCGCGTGTGCGGCAGCGGGTGGCGGGAGGATGAAGATTGGGGGGAGGTTGCAGTTCAGCAGTTGGCGGGAGACCGCGTTTTGACATCTCCTGGAGGTGGACATGCAAATTTGCATCGCGAAGTGTTATAGAGATGTAATTTTTTTTTTGCATCTGCATCATCTGTTGGAACACTATTTTTGGCATCTGGAGATGCAAAAGTTAGGTATTTTTTACATCTACATCTTCTATTGAAGATGCTCTTAGCAACTTCACATGCAACTCTGACATTATGTGCACACACATGGAGAAAGTTCTCTTGCCACACATGGATATGCGTCGATCTCTTAGTGGCTTACGAGCACAAGTTTATTGATTACTGCAGGCGATCAGTCAGAGCCTAGTTGGATGATGCGTTGACAGATGCATGAGAGGAACACGTCAAGATGGATGAGCAAAAAATACAAATTAGTGTTATACACATGCAAAACAACGAGATGCGAACTCAGATAGAAATCTTTAAGAAATTTCGATATGCACTCCATACTGCTGTGATGATTTGATAAGTAATCCCAGCTGGATCAGTAGCGGGAATTCTTCTGGTTGAATCCATTGCACTGATGATGTTTTGAACAATACCAATGAACAATGGGCAGTTAACTATTAGTTAAGTTCTTAGTATTATGCATATAGTCAAGATCAGCCCAATGCAAGCAGATACCACTAATTTCAATATGTTAAAAGAATAATAAGACATAAAGATACGAACTTATACACATAAGTTGTGATCCCCCCCCCCCCTTACTTACTAGCAGTCTGTGTAGTTAGAGTGAGCGCCACTAATTACTGTACTATCGGGGCATGCGACACATCGCACAATGCTAATGTGACATTTATTAAATTCCCTAAAAATATGAGAACAAGCCACCCTAAAAAATTGGCATGTAATGAAAAATGTTCTATAACATTGGTACAAACTTTTGAAGTTATAGAGAAAACAATGCTACCATCTAGCTCTCTCAAACCAAACACACTCCCCCATATAAAATAGGATGATTCATTCGATATGTAAGCAACATATATCAAAACCTTTGTATAACACTTTCACATACTGACCACAACTTCAAGTGGTTATATAATGACACCATGCCAGAATTCATAGCTAGTTTCTATTATTTTAGAGCAGATGTTGTATTTTCTATGATTTCAATATGATAAATCAGACTAGCAGTGTGTACTCTCTAACTAGGCACTAATGGCTTCTATGAACCGTGTGTGCATTAAAATGTGTGCTGCTAAATTCCCTACAGAAATTAAAACAAGCCAAAATATTATACCCAAATTTAGGCATGTAACTAACAATGGTCTATAACATTATACAAATATATAAATAGTATACTAGCAGCGTTCCTTTAGCATGGGCACTGCTAGTCACCACTTCTACGTCGGCGGCGCGCCCATGGACCTAAATGCTGCTAATTGTGGTTATAGAGACAGCCCCCTCACGGGATTGCGGAATAACTCTACAAACCCAAGCCTTCCACCAGGCTCGACCTCTCGAGTATTGTCGATGCTCTCTCTTCCTCCCTGGTGACCCTCATTCTCCGTTGTACTGTCGATGCCGTCCCTGGTCGCCGCACGACACGCATCCTTGCTGTTCTCCTTGTCGTCTTTCGACACATCATCGTGTCAGTACGCCCGATGCCCGTTGCCGATGTTCTCACCCACGAGCCCTATAGAAGTCTGGCGTCTGCCATCCTCACCATGTCCTCGTCCCCGGCCGCCATCCTCGCCACCCCTCGATCCACCACTTGGGAGATTTTCGCCCCATCTGATGATAGATTATGCGTATATAATACTCCCTCCGTCCAAAAATACTTGTCCGAGGAATGGATGAATCTAGATGTATTTTAGTTCTAAATACATTCATTTGTATCCATTTCTCCGACAAGTATTTTCGGACGGAGGGAGTACGTTTGGATTAAGTAGTGTATATTGGTAAGTGTTGGTTTAATTTGTAATGTAATGTATTACTGTAGATTTTATTTGTATGGAGGTTAGTGTATAGTTTTAACTTTATTTTTTATTTTTTCCTTGATATATTTGAATTCCTAGCATTCTATTGCCGTAATGGATGGATGTTACCCAACATGTGTCATCGATGATCTAAATAACAACCAATCAAACAACCTAACATATAATTATTTATCCCAAATAATAAGTGCCACACGTGTGGCACAAATCAATATTCTCCAAATGCCCCATTACCATCCATTTTGGGGCATCAAACAGATGACATGACCGGAATCTTTTTGGTTTATCGGACTTTAAAATGTTTTATCTCTTAAATAGAAAATCCGATAAAAAATCCATTTTCATCACTAAATCCCTCTCGACGAGATCTTCAAAACTAGATACCATATTGCTATGTTTTGACGACTCTTTTTGGCCGAAAGTTGCCATGATGTTGCACTGAAATTGTCATAGTGTTTACACTAAAATTGACATGATATGTTTTTTCTAGATTTAAAGCTACAATTGTATTTCAACTATTATTGGAAAATTTTATTAACTGACCATGTAAATTTTTAGTAATTAACCATGGAAAATTTAATTCATGGATCATGGCAATTCATCATGTTAAATTTAGTTTATAGATCATGCCAATTTTAGTTTATAGATCATGTCAATTCTAGTATTTTGAGCATGGAAATTATTTTTGTATGAACCATGGCAAATTTGAGTGCATGTATCATGGCCAATTTTAGTAATTCACCATGGCAATTTTAGTTTCTAGTTCATGGAAAATTGGAGTCATTGACCATGCATTTTTAAAGTAATTGACGACGGATTTTTCTTAATTATGAACCATGTCAAAATTATTTTATGGATCATGGAAAATTTTAGTAATTCACAATGGCAAGTTTAATTTCTTAATTCCCTTTTTGTAACATGTCAAAATTTACTTTAAACATAGAAGAAAACGTAGTTCAAACATAATATCACAACTTCAGTGTAAACATCATGACAATTTATATGCAAATAGACATGGCAACTTTTGACCGCAAAAAGATATCATCGAAACATATTGATATGAGATTTAGTTTTGAAGTCCTCTCCACGGCGGATTTAATGGTGAAAACAGATTCAATCTGATTTTTCATATAAGAGATACAACATTTTAATGTTTGAAAAACCCAAAAGATTCCCGCTGACACCATTTTGTCCATGTGTGAAGTAAAAAAAATGATGTGTCACGATGGGTGGTTAGAAGGACGTTCGACCAGACCTCCTTCAGCCCATACATGTGGCACTTATGTGACACCCCAAAATTTTAACCTTTGTTTTACTAATTAAAATTTTGCCAGGAAAATTAAACTTTTCATTTTTCTGGGTTTTCTTTGATTTCAGTACCATCCTTTCCTGGATTTTTATGGAGTTTTATCCCAAGTGAAAGTTTCCAAATATATTACTGGACTTGTTTTCTCCCTCGAGAAAAACATTTCTCTTAAAAGTGGATTTAATTGCATAACTAATTCTCCCTGAGATTTATTCCTTGAAATGATTTTTTTTAAAGTTTCAGGACCCAATTTGCACTGCAACCTCTTGATATATTTATCTAAAATTTTCACCAAAAATTGGAGGTGTCATGTGATGTTTTTAAATCACTTTTATGCAAAAATATATTTAATTCTTTTAATATTTTGAGCTCTACACCAAGTTTAAAAATCTGGTCCAGAGAGTAATTTTTCACTACAACCTAATTAAATATTTCTTTAAAACTTCGACCAAAATTATGGGATGTTAGTAGTGGTATGTAATTCAACTTTATGCATAAACACTTATATGTTCTTTGAAAAATTTGAGTGAATCAACCTCTTTTGCTTTCTGGTCCAGTTTGGCTTTTTCTACTACAACCCTAGTTAAATTTGCTCTAGTACTCTTGAGCTTTCTACTGCTTATAGCCCATGCTACAAAACCCTTAAGTCCAGAAGAGCGGACCCATTGGAGAATTTTTAGTGCTTGCAACCATGCCGTTTTCTTTCTGTCCAAAACTGATGTTTTGCAAAACTTGCACTAACAAGTTTATGATTTTGTCAAACTAACCTCACCACCCTCTCTTTCAACTAAAGAGACCCCAATCTAGAAATTTGGGCCACCCCAAGAATTTCCTAGATTCCTTTGGCATTTTGTCAAACATCCTATGTGCACAACCAGATTTGGCATGATTTCAAGTTTACATTGTGAACTTGATCCCCTGACTAGACCAGCATGTCACATGGATTTGCCCAAGCCTATAGCCCCACCCTGCTAACTCTCTTGTGGATTGGAGCCCCCTAGCATGCCCTGGCATTTGGTCGAACACGTCGCGTGCGTGCTCTGGGCGCGCCCAGAGCGCACGTTTTGCACGCGCGTGCACCGAGCCGCCGCGTCGCACTGCCGTCGCCTCACGCTCGTTCTGGCCTTTCCCCGCTCGCAGCCAACACCCCGCCCCTTCCCCTCGCCGCAGAGCCACCCCTGGCACTCCACAGGGCCACCGTCAGGTCGGCCACGGCGGCAAGCGGCCGGCCACAGTGGCTCCTGCCCCGGTCGGCGCCGCCCGAGCCCCCCCCGGCTCGCCACCTGCCCCCTGGAGCAGCGCGAGCTCATCCACAAGCGTGTCCCCTAGCGCTTGTCGCCGCCACGACCCCCTGCAACAACAGAGAGGCGGTTCGCCGGCGACCTTATCCACTGCTGCCGCGGAACCGACCTCGTTGCACTATAAAGAGAGACCCCGAGCTCATCTGAGCACCAATGCGACCTCAGTCCACTCCCCTAGTTCCCCCGTAGCCAACAATCGAAGAGAAGAGGTCATCTTCCCCAGCTCCGGCAGGATCAGCCGCCGACGCCCTCCAGTCCATTCGGTCACAACCCGAGCCCCTCCCGTCAAACTAGCGCCACCATTAGAATCCCCGTGATCCCGCGCAGCTGCCCAACACCTCAATCCAGCTCGGGAACCACCATAGCCCCGGCCCCCAAAAGCTCCCAAGGCCACCTTCACCGAGGAGCTCGCCGCCGGCAGCTCCCTCCGGCCTGGCGACCACCGGGAGGACCTCCCTGGGGTGGCGGATCCATCCCCGCCCTCGGGGCCCCGCGAGGAGACGCCAATCGCCGGAGTCACGCCCCCCTCTCGGGCAGAGGAAGAAGAGGGAAAGGAGACCGGTCAAACCTGACAAGTAGGCCCCATGGACCCACTGTCAGTGACCCCGCACCGGTCCACGTGTTTAAGTGAAAATGCATCACCCCAGAGTACGTCTCCTCTGCTTGAAAGCGTATTCTCATCGAAGCGTTTTTCTTTTTTCTGTTTTATTTTAAAAACAGAATTTGACCAAAACTTTGACGGGCTATAACTTTTAAAATATGAATACAAATGACTTGAATCTTTTTCTGTTGTTCCTCAAATATTGTCTAGTTTATTTTCATATTTATTTCAAAATTTCCCAAGCAACTTTTTTGTACTGTTTTTAAACTATGTGTTAATTTAAATATTTCCAAAAATAGGATTTGTGGGAGAGAGAAGAAAACTTTCAAAGTTTTGGAATGCACCCTGACTCTCCACACCTTCAAGGCAAGCATTTCTGAACTCAGGCATAATATTATCGTGTGTTGTTTAATACAGTTACAACACCACCGTGACACGGAGTATCCGTTATGTGTTTGTGACGTTATGATCATACGCTTTGAGTGCAAAGATGAATTTTTTTTTGCTGTTGGAAATGGACATACTTGTGATAGCAATCACCCTCATATGCCTCTCATGCCTACCGGGAAGGATCCGGGAAAGTCTCTGTCTTGGGTAGACACGAGCTTGTCCCTCGTCGAGATGGTTATGACCGGCGGGGCAGGGGGAGATATGATGAGTGGTGGTTGTGTCTGATGGATGTGAAATATTATCCTTGAGCTAATCATGCAGGAAATACTTAAGCCTCCTGAGTCGGCCGTAGATCGAGTCTTGTTCCAGTAACCCCCATACTTGTTTCGTGCTGCCACTTGTCCCTGCCGTATGTAGGGTACGGTTCAGTAAGTTGTCAACCCCCGTCTAGCACACACCGTACAGAGAGACCGCGATGAGGGTTCCATGGCCCTGGATTAAAGCCAGTCATCCGTTCCGGGGGCATGGGTGTTTTCGGTTGTAGCCGAAGGGGGTAGCTCCCCCAGTTTGCGCGCGGTATAAATTTTGTGATCCCATGCTAGTCGAGGTTGTAGCCTCCCCACTTAGAGTTTTGCTTAACAGGTGTCAAGGGTGATTCCAGACACTGGTGAGTTAGGCTGGTGTGTGCGGTCAGGTATGTTTTCAATCAAAAGACCATGGACGGAATTAGTCCCGATGGACTAAAGGAATCTGTTGCTAGTGGGTAAAGAGTACTCCCTCTGCAGAGATATTAAACCTATTCGAATAGCCGTGTCCATGGTTAAGGACTACAGTCTAGGATGGGTCAAGTGTCGGTCTTAGTGTCGGTCTTCGGAGGAGAAACTATTAAACCAGAATATTGATCATGACTTGTGATGCATGATGGTTATGATTATTATTATTATGGACTAACCATTTATGTTATTTGAATTATTGAGTATCCCTAGGACGGTTCTACCTCCTGGATATTCACTATGATTATTTTTATACATAAGCCCTTTATGTGGTGTCGCACAGACGCCCGACTGTGGCATGCTTGTCATTTCATTTACTTATAAGCCCTTTATGCGGTGTTGCACAGACGCCCGACTGTGGCATGCTTGATATTTTATCTACTTATAAGCCCTTTATGTGGTGTCGCTTAGACGCCCGACTGAGGCATACTTTATATTGTTATCCTTTCGAGGCGTCGCTTCAGACACCTGATCGGTGCATTCTATTTCTACTCGCTGATTGCATATTCATATATGACATGATTAACCTGCTTGCATGCATCATGAGCTTCATTTATGACTGACAAAGTAATCATGGAATATTTCAAAGCATGATTATCAGTGGCTATATTATACCTGTGTTCTTAATGTTTGCGAGTACATTCAAAGTATTCACTGGCTTGTCCCTGGCTATTGTCTTGGCCAGATTTCTTGCGTGGAAAGGAACGTTGCGATGACAGCCCCGGAACCTACGCAATGGAGATAGCAGCCTCGCAAAGATAGGAGTTATCCTGGTCAGCTGTTCCTGTGGGAAATGGAGTCCCATAGACGCCGATGATCCGCAAACCGCTTCCGCCATCAACCACTAGAAACCAATTGTTGTACCCATAGGCCAGAATGGTCTTGTACTACATATTTTGTAGTTTGCTTGGAGTTTCTGTAACAAGTTGGTGTCTCATCAGCTAACAGTAATCATGGGACTGGTGAGCAAAAGGGCCGCTTTTAGGAAATTAATATCCCGAAAAACTGGTCCTGACAACTTATCAGGGTCCTTATTTATTCTACCATATGGAAAACTTTAGCTCAATGCACCGACAACACGCGGCATACGCCACGCGAGCATGGCTAGCTAGTCACCAACAAACAGTTAACATCAATGAACTTCAAGAAAAAACAATTAACATCAACACTATGAGATGAGCTGGTATTTCCATCTACAAATTTATGACGTATAACCGAAAAAGGCTCTCACCCCGCTTTTATATATAAAGCAACGACCATACAACCCAGTGCTTACAACTTGACATCACACAAAACACACCCAAGGCAAGATACAATGGTGCAAATTTGCAAAAAAAAAAAAAGATACAATGGTGCAAGACACGGCTACGTCGCCCAAACCACACACAAAGAGATGAAGCTGCGCCCAACGAGGACTCTAAGATGGCGCCTCCAAGAAGATTACGACACCGGAGTGTTGCCGACGCCCGATCCAAAGGATCAAACTATTCACGCCAAAACCACCGGAAGGAAGCCACAACGATGCCGTCAAAAAGTATACAACGCCAACGGACGCCATCACCGTCGGCCTGGCCAAGGCCAGACATGGAATGACCCAGGCAATAAAACCCCGCCTCCGAAAAGTGGTGCGACCAATCACGAGGACACCCGCCGCACCATCCTCATTGAACATCGAGCACCGGTCACCATGCCCCTCTCACGACCATGATAACCAGCCCACACCTGTGCCGTGGTGTCGCCCACGAGCACTGCACCTCCCACCACCAGGCCCGCCACCCTAGCATCCGAGATCCCAACACCACCCCAGTTGAGACGCGCAGCTACGCCGGCGAAAGTGATGAGCGGAAGATCCCTCCTGTCCCACCCTTGGGAAGCCACCATGATGGATGGTGATGGGGAGTGGACCGAGGGCCGAACTAGGCCGCTTGCAAATGAGCCGACGCTTGGCTAGGTGCCAGTCGTTGCCGTAGCCAAACATGCTGATCTACCGTGGATCAACCACGCCGTACGAAGGACACCGCACCCAGGGGACAGAGCCACACCGTGCCGCTGCCATCCACGACAGGAGCAGCAGCCACATCGGGCCACTACCCAACCCACGTCGCCCTCCAAGATCCATGCGTCGGATCTGTCTAGCACGCACCACACGTCGCCCATATCTGGAGAGCCGGGCACCTGCCACCGCAGGTCACAGCACCATGCACTCGCCCGCGAGCAGCCTACCACGACACCGTCGCGACAACCAGCACCGCCGCCTGTCAGCGCTTAGCGCCGCGCCCTGAGCCATGGTTGCGTCCATCTCGTCGTCCGCGATGTAGATCCCTAGGTTGGGGGAGAAGGCTCCCTGCCGCCGAGAGGAGGAAGGAGGGGGTCCAGGCCCAGTGGCGGCGCGTTGCCTCCCCTGCTGCCTACATGATCGTCAAAGGAGTGGATAGGGGGAATACTTGCTTCTTCACCCTAGCGTTTTCCATGATAAATACCATTTACAACGTATAATGAATCCAATCCAGCCAAAAAAATGAAAACATGGACGAAGGCAGCCTCACCCGTCTTTTTAAAAGAGAGGAATTGGTCGTTTCATACTCATGTATTTGTATTTATGTATACAATCCACATTGAATCATTGGCATGTTAAAGTCAATTAATTATCTACAACTACCAATAGTACCACAATGAACCATTCCCATGCAATAAAGTCAATCCTCACGATTGGCCGCGCCACCGCGCATCATCTGGCTGAACTCCTTGAAGTCGACGCGGCCGTCGCCATTGGCGTCGACCTTGTTGATCATTTGGCGGCATTCCTCAACGGTGCGACCCTGCTTGAGGCCGAGGCTTGCCAGCACGGACCGCAGCTCTTCAATGGTGATGTAGCCGTCACCGTTCTGGTCGAAGACACTGAACGCCTCCCTCATCTCCTCCTCCTCATCGCCCATGTTGCCACCGTTAGGCCCATCGCCTTCATCGAGGATGGAGCGATATAGTAGGCCGAACTCCTCGACGTCGATGCAGCCATCACCGTTGGTATCAATCTTGGCCATGGTTGCGTCCATCTCGTCGTCCGCGATGTAGATCCCTAGGTTCTTGAGCAACTCACCTAGCTCCTTCTTGGTGATCTGGCCGTCACCGTTCTTGTCGAACATCTGGAAGACCTTCCTTAGCTCCGACTCATCCACCCTGCTGCTCATGATTTTAGCTCTTGGCCGTTCTATTTGCATTATATGTCGTGCAATCGAATGCTCATGGGGTTAATGTTGGAAACGACATTGGCGAAGTAGTCGGTGATTGGTTTTGTTTTCGAGGAGAATAGGCTGTGTGGTGTGGAGGGAATAGCGGTGCCTCTTTGCCAAGAGAAGAGAGATGGAATTAAGGTGTGGCTTAGTTCTTTTTTTGGCCATACTAGCTATTCTGGACATTCAATGCACACCTTTTTGTCTATTTCTTATCTCTTTTGTCTAAAAAAAGACAAGGTTTAGTCTCTTACCTCAAAACTAGTTGAATGCCCGTGCCTTGCCACAAAATATAGAAATAGAGATATTAATCAAAGCATAGTGAAAAAACTCAAAGTATCATTATAATTTACAATGTGTATGATGATTGTGTTGCGACAAATATTGCCTTAAACTTACCAAATAAGCAAAACCCAAGTGACTTGTACAGTTGTACTTAAATTTCAAGTGCACATATATACATACTAGAAGAACGCCCGTGCGTTGTAACGGGGCCACATTAACTTTAAAAGTTCAATATCAATTATGTTTACTAGTCATCAACCCGTGCCCCAGCACGGGCTAGCTAATGTTTACTATTTATGACTTATGAAACTGAAGAAGTAAAGTTTCAGGGAAGAATAATAATGTTATAAACATGTAATTTTCTTCAATGATACCAGGAAAATAGGATTACAATTGTTTGATGAAGTTGTGATTAGATGGTTTGCATGAATTTTTCCCTTTTGGTCATCCCATTTCTCATAATTTTCAAATAAGTTATTTATTTGACATGAATATGAAGGCAGTATTGCTGGTCCACATAGTTGCAAATGTGAAGTTCGTTTTATATACATTTTCCTCTAACGATCTAAAATTTTAAAATTATATAATTTCTGGGAATCTATGTTTACTTGTAACAGATTGTGAGGTGCGTTGAAAATACACAATTTACAAAATATATGGGAATCTTATATTTCTTTATGCTTCTTCATGAAATATCATTTTATTATCCACAAATCTGTTGAATATGTTTTTTCGTGATTCCTGCAAAGGCATATTATTATGTCAAGATGAGAGGGCAATCATTTGCTTTCATGTTTTGGTCGCCGAGAACAAATTTATGCACGTTGTCCTACATGTAATACATGCAATTCCCGAAACCATAAAAAACACATTTGCCTATATTAAAAATGAATAGTTACCCTAACTTTATTTCTACCAATGCTGGAGTGGAATGACACTAAATTAAATGTATGATTTTTCTCTTTGTTAATTATCTTTTATTTCCATAAATGCTGGATAGATGCCTTGAATTTATTATTTATGCCCTTAGTTAATCATCAGTTTATTATAGAAATAATATATTGAACTGGGGATCTCTAAATATTTTTTTGTAAGACGTATATTTTAGTCACTGGACTCCTAAGTGTACAAATATCTCATTGCTTTTTTAGTCACTGGCTGTAAATATGAAAATATGAGAACATTGTCACGCATCATCCATACAGATAGCTCATTGTTTTTCCTTCTTTGTACGTATACGAAATTCTGGATTTAATGTTGTTCTGTGTTCTTAACAATGAGTTGTTCCATGCACATACATATATGTATGAACAATTGTGCAAAATAGCTAATTAAATAGAACTATTACCCAAGACTACAACGTCATTACCTGGGTTGCCTGCAGAAATTAATAATCAAATATTACTATGCGTCTATGCGCTACTCCAGTCTAGACTCTAGACTACATGATACAATTATTAGTTACCATTGTTGCTTGCATGGCTGAGGCTGTATACTGTAACATGAAAAGCTGTCATCAAGGCACTTGTACGTTGTCATTGATCCACCACTGATTCAAATATCTTTTGCTGAAGATAATCTCACCGTGCAACCATGAGGACTATTATTAATACTCAGCCAATCATGTGAAAAGAAAGAGAGAGAATGTGATGTCTTTCCCCAGTATAGTATGATGATTTGTGGGCAGCGTTGCCTCTTGTCCAGCTTTTTAAATTCAGTACATATAGAAGGCATGGATTTGAGAGATAAAGAATCTAATAGCACATATGCCTCTAAATATAGTTATTTCTAAAATGAGATTGATCGTTGGACTTCCAATCAATGTAATTCATAGGATCCACAAATAAGGATTTCAGTAAATGTTTTCATTCTCTTTGACTGATCACAAACATATTTCTGTGTATCTGCATGAAGCCAATTCCTCTAATCCGTTGGGAACTATTAGAAAAGCATGTGTGCAGACCAAGAAAACATCAAACAAAGAACAAACATTATTATTTCATATTTTTATCCTGCCTACCTGGTCTACTCTCTATTGATCTGCATCACGCAATGTATCTAGTTTCCCTTGGGTAGTCAGATGAGGAAACGTCTATTAAAACGCAGACAACCAAAGCAAGAGAAAGCCAACCTGTACTACAGCTGATAGCCAAGCAAGACTTGCAGGATCTTGACAGCAGGGATTGATCGAGGAGTTGGGTGATCTCATGCCCATGCTACCAAGGGAACCCAACCAAACGTCGTCATCGTCGGAAAGATGCTCGTACAGACCACCCCTGCAGGTTCTCCTCCCCTCCCTCCAATATACAATCTGGTGAACAGAAGTGCTGCAAGATAGACATGGAAAAAGGTCAATTTCTTGATCAGACATTATAGATCCACTCAAATTGGATTTAGAGTGTTATACACATCTTCAGCCCATGCATCAGCCATCTTAAATTGAAAAACTTAGAATATAGATACGATTTAAGGTTGGACGGGAGGGGATGGATTGATTGAGTCATATTCTTGTTGATGGATGCAGTACGGATGGTCGAAGATGACATTAAAATACGGGATGGAGAGATAGAGGATGGTAGAACTGCTCACATGGATCCCAGCCACCGGCGCACCTCCCACATGGCAAGCCCATCTGCAGCATCAGCTGGGTCGGCCGCCACCAGCTTTCTTGGATGAGACTTCGATCGTGCTTTTATTGGACGCAAGAAAAGAGGAGGAGCTACCATGGATTTTGGTTGTGGAAAAAGTCCTGGCAGCAGCGCATCAGGTTGAATCTATACCTGAACGGAGAGGAACCTGGTGATGGTCTTGTTTTAGTAAAAACGTGGTGATGGTCCTGTTCCTTGTGAGATATGGACTCCTATAACATTGTTTTTTTGTGAGATCTCAACTCCTATGACGTAGTTAGTTTAGGAGAATAAAGATTGGTTTTTTTATAACATGGATGCACAAAAGGAGTACTTAGGTAAGTAAAAGTTTATCAACCAATAACCACCAGTAATTATTCCACTTAAATAAATAAATGGTATACTTCAACCAATCAGAAAATTAGTGCAACAAAAAGGAGAGAAGTTATAAAATCAATCTATGTGGAAGATAAAAGATACACGGTAGTCATCTCCACAGATAGAACTGATACTTAGGAAAACAAATTGACTCCATGAAGAAGAAAAAGAAGAAGACACCTCACGCTGCTGTTGCAGATGTTGTCGAACTGCATGGAACACTCACAACAGAGGACATGGTCCTTGGATTTCCCACTAATAGAACTCAGGTCTGTTTCCACAAAAAATAGTTAGAAAGCTAAAGTATGATGGAAAAAATTGTGTGTGTCAAAAATATAGTTGCCCAGATGAAATATCAGTTAATTAGTATTACTCATGAAGAGGCCTACAAATTATCGCGAGCAAATTTCGTACGGCTGCAAAATTGTCCCCAACAGATTCCAGTCCCTCTAGTAACATGGAACATTAAATTAAATAACAACAGTCTGTATATGTAATAAAACACATGTAGATAGAAGACCGAACCGTGAGATGGATTTGGGAGAACAATTAGTTGGGTTTGAGAAGTCAGAAGCAATGTTGTGTATCACCTACAATGTTTCGAATAGTTGTGCCATCTGTACATAGTAGCTCCTTTTCTTGGTGGCCTCATGAATGCCTGACAACAGCTGCTTCCTGATTTGTTTGAAATTGTCCTTAGTAGAGTCCTCCACCTCCTAGATCTGACTCATCTACTAAATACTAATCCAAAAATACATCCTTCTCCACTTCATTGCAGTTTGGTCTGACTCATCTACTAATCCAAAAATACCTCCTTCTCCACGTCATTGCAGTTTGGCCGTGGCATGGCAGCTAAAAGGTTAAAAGGTTAGGGTAGTAGAGATTCAAAGATCATGGAGGAAGGGGATGTGGAAGAAGCTAGTTGGATCTTTTAGAGGACTGCTATGGAAGACAGCAGATTAGACAGCAGGAGAAGTAGCTAGGAGCGCTAGGGTTTGTTGCTGGTAGGACTAGGGTTCCTACCGGCTCTACTGCGTAGGTTGTAGGGGCAAGGAGGGAGTGGACGCGGCGAGGAACGGGCGCGCCGGCGGCAGGGCGCCGTCGCGGCTAGGGTTGAGGGCGGCGGCGGCTTGGCTGCGGCGGCTAGGGTTTCCGGCTCCTCTAGGAGCCGGGCAACAAAAGATAATAATACTCTTTATTGCTTGATCTCAAAACGATGTCTTACATGAGTATTTATAACTTTAGCCTAAGATAACTTGCCTAAGATAACTTGTGGGCCAAGCCCCTAATACTAATGCTCGGTGGGCATCTTCCTAGTATAGACCAAGCCGGTCATAACATCTCTCCCCGCCTGCGCAAACAGCTCGTCCTCGAGCTGAAAGTCTGGATAGTGTTGACGGAAATCCTCACGCTGCTCCCAAGTAGCCTCCTCCTCCGGAAGGCCCGCCCACTGAATTAGGACGAACCAGACGCCACGACGGAGCTGGGCCTGCAACACCTTTGCTGGCTCTGGAAGAATGCGACCATCGACGGTTGGAGGAAGCGCCGGAGGAGCCGCCGGTGGCTCGCCACGGAAAGGCTTGAGCAGCCCCACATGGAACACGTCGTGGATGCGGGCGCGGGCTGGAAGCTGAAGACGATAGACCACCTTCCCAATGCGCTCCACGACAGGGAAGGGCCCGGCGTAGCGAGGGACAAGCTTGCGCTTCGCGCGCGGGTCCAGTGACTGCTTAGAGCGGTGGAGAAGACGCAGCCACACCCAGTCACCCACCGCGAACTCCGCCTCACGATGATGATCGTCGTAGTAGTGCTTGGCCGTCTGCTGGGCCTGAAGGAGATGCTGACGGACCTCAGCCAGCATCTCATCACGGGTGCGGATAAGGTCACCCGCAACCGCCGTCCGAGCCGTCTCCGGGTCGACCGGAAGTATAGGCGGGGGTGGTCGACCATAGACCACCTCAAATGGCGTCGCGCGCAGGGCGGAGTGATAAGAAGTGTTGTAGCAGTACTCCGCCCAAGAGAGCCTGTCCACCCAAGCGCGAGGCCGATCACCTGTCACACAACGCAAATACATGGCAATGACCTTATTAACCACCTCAGACTGACCGTCCGTCTGAGGATGGAACGCCGTACTCAGGCGGAGCTGGACACCCGCCATCCGGAAGAGGTCGCGCCAGACATGGCCCGTGAAGACTGGGTCCCGATCACTGGCGATCGAAGTCGGGAACCCGTGTAGACAGACGATGTCATCGAAGAAGGCCCGGGCCACGGACGCCGCCGTGTACGGATGGCCGAGCGCGATGAAGTGGGCGTACGTAGAGAAGCGATCGACCACCGTGAGGATGACCGACTTGCCCCCCACCTTGGGAAGGCCCTCGATGAAGTCCATGGAGATATCCGCCCAAACTTGAGACGGCACCTCCAAGGGCTGAAGGAGCCCCACCGGCCTCAGGGTCTCTGTCTTGTTGCGCTGGCAAGTCTGACAAGACCGAACCCAGTCGCGGACCAGGGCACGATCGCCAGGGATGTAGAAGTCGGCGCGAAGTCGATGGAGGGTTTTCTGCACACCCTCATGGCCCGCCGAGTGGGCGAGCTGCAACACCTGGTGACGGAGATCATCATGCGCCGGAACAAAGATCCGGCGCCCATGGAGGAGCAGTCCGTCAGAGAAGTGCCAGGGCTCCTCCAAGTCGCCGGCCGCGAGCTGCTGCTGAAGAAGTGCGGCGTCATCTGCCGTCGCAGTGGCGCGTCGAATGTCGGCGAAGAGACCGAACGATGGCCTGGAGCGGATGCATAGGGCCGTCCCGGCGGACGCGTCGGCGGGTGGCGCGAGGTCGGAATCGCGACGGAACATCGCGTCGGCCACGGTGTTAAGACGGCCCGGCCGATACTCGACGGGGAAGTCAAAGCCGAAGAGCTTGCTGATCCACTGGTGCTGCGGCACGGTCGACAGCCGTTGGTCCAGCAAGAACTTCAGGCTGTAGTGGTCCGTGCAAATGTGGAAGGACCGTCCCCACAAGTACGGCCGCCAATGACGAACGGCCTGCACAAGGCCAATGAGCTCCCGCTCGTATGCTGCCAGCCTGAGATGGCGAGGAGCGAAAGGCCGGCTGAAGAAAGCGAGGGGTCCATCGCCCTGATGAAGCACGGCGCCGAAACCAGCGCCCGAGGCGTCACAGTCCACCACGAACGGGCGGTCGAAGTCGGGCATCTGGAGGACGGGGCCTGTCGTGAGGGCCCCCTTGAGGGCCTCGAACGCCATCGTCGCCTCGTCGTCCCAAGCGAAAGCGTCGGGCGGAGCAACCGCGTGAGGGGCGCGGCGATGAGCCCGAACTCCCGGATAAATTTCCGGTAGTAGCCGGCGAGGCCGAGGAACCCGCGGCGAGCGAGGTGTCGGCCATGCGGAGACGGCCGCCACCTTGTCGGCGTCCATAGCCACCCCGTCGGCAGAGATGACATTGCCGAGGTAGGCGACGGTAGGTGTCCCGAACGAGCACTTCGAGCGCTTAAGGTGGAGGTGGTGCGCCCGAAGCTCGTTGAAGACGATGCCGACGTGCTGGAGGTGCTCAGCCCAGGTGGCGCTGTAGATAAGAATGTCATTAAAGAAAACAAGCACAAACCGCCGTAAGTAGGGCCGGAGGACGTCGTTCATCAGGGCCTGGAAAGTCGCTGGGGCGTTGGCGAGGCCGAAGGGCATCACCAAGAACTCGAAGTGGCCATGGTGGGTGCGAAACGCCGTCTTGGCGATGTCGTCTGGATGCATACGCACCTGATGATAGCCTGACCGGAGATCGAGCTTGGTGAAGAAGCGCGCCCCATGGAGCTCATCCAAGAGCTCGTCGACCACCGGTATGGGGAATTTGTCCTTGAGTGTGAGCGCGTTCAGGGCATGGTAGTCGATGCAGAAACGCCAAGTGTCGTCCGACTTGCGGACGAGCAGCACCGGGGCGGTGAAGGGTGACGTGGAGATCCGGATGATGCCCGCGGCAAGCATCAGGGCACACTGGCGCTCCAACTCATCCTTCTGCAGCTGAGGGTAGCGGTAGGGCCGAACCGCCACAGGAGGGGTACCCGGCATGAGGTGGATATGATGGTCGTACACCCGGGTGGGCGGAAGACCCCGTGGCTCGTCGAAGAGGTCGCTGTGCTGCTGCAGACGGGAATCTAGCAGGGGTTGCTCGGCCTCCGAGGATGCGGCGACCAGCTGGAGATGGGGCACGGCTGGCGCAGCGCCCCCAAGGCCGTCCCACCGGACGCGGTGGCCCAGCCGCCAGAACGTCATCGTGAGCACATCGAAGTCCCATAGGATGGGACCGAGGGTCCGTAGAAAATCCACCCCGAGAATGAAGTCGAAGTAGCCGAGGTCGATCCTTGCACATGTAATGGAGAAGTGTTCGCCACCAATGGAGATGGGAACGTCACGGGCAAGCCCATGACACCGGAGGCGATCGCCGTTCGCCACCGTGATCCACAGGCGCTCCCCGCCCGTCGTCGGAAGGGCTAGCCGACGCATGGTTGCCTCGGGCAAGAAGTTATGGCTGGAGCCAGTATCCAGCAGGGCCACCAGCCGCTCGCCATGGATCGTCACCGGCAGCAGCATGGTCCACTCGCCACGGATGCCAGCGAGGGCGTGGAGGGAGACGACGCACGCCGTCGCCGTGGGATCCGCGGGCGTGTCCGCGGCCGCCTCAGGTGATGGTGTCGCGTCGGTCGAGTCGTCCGCCTCGGTGTAGTCGACCGTCTCCAAGTAAAAGAGGCGGGGGCAGACATGGGTCGGCGTGTAGGGCTCATCGCAGTTGAAGCAGAGTCCCTAACGGCGACGCTCCTGCTGCTCGGCCGGTGACAACCGGCGAAAAGTCCGTGTGGTGGCCGGGGGCGTGGTCGTCGCGGCTAGAGGAGGCCGGCCCGGGGCTGGAGGAGTCGGCGCTGGTCGACTGGGCTGGCGGCCGCCCCGTCCAAGCTATTGCTGCAGTGCCTGGGCCCGCTGCTCGAAAGCTCGGGCGTAGTACATGGCCGTCTGGAGGTCGGGGGGATCCCGGAGCTCGACGTCCACGCGAATATGGTCCGGCAGACCGCCCACAAATAACTCGGCACGCTGAATCCCGGAGATGCTCGGCGCGTGGCACGCCAGGGCCTGGAAGCGGTCGGCATAGTCCTGAACCGTGGAGGTGAACTGTAAACGGCCGAGGGCCGCCAGGCGGCTCCCGCGGATAGGAGGCCCGAACCGGAGAAGACAGAGCTCCCGGAAGCGCTCCCATGGTGGCATGCCGCCCTCGTCCTGCTCGAGGGCGTAGTACCAGGTCTGCGCCGCGCCGCGGAGATGATAGGACGCGAGCCAGGTAGGATCCGACGCGAGAGTTCGTGCCCGCGAAAGAACTGCTCGCACTGGTTGAGCCAATTGAGAGGATCCTCCGTGCCCTCATAGGTGGCGAAGTCCAGTTTGGCGAAGCGAGGGGGTGTCAGACCGCCGTGCCCGGGGGTGGCTGCAGTCGGCAGCAGCGAGTGTGTCGGGTCGGGGATCTCCGGGGCGTAGGTCGCCGAGCCGGAGGGACGGTCAAACCGGAGGGAGGGCGTCGGTTGCTCCGGCGCCGTGGTATACACCGAGGCTGGCAATGAGCCGGCCGCCCACGCGGGAATTGGCAATGGCGATGGCGGAAACTGCACCTGGTGCAGGGGCCGACCCGTGGGCTGGGCGCGGGTGGTGATGTAGTCGACGGTGGCGGCGCCTGGAGAAGCTGCGGCGCCGCAGCCAGCGTCGAGGTAGCCGGCGGGGGCGCCTGGAGAAGCTGCTGGGAGGGGTCCCCCAGCGGTACGGTGGCGGCCGGCCACGCGGGCCAAGGGTTCCCCGTGGTTGGGTAGTGCTGCAGCAGCAACGGCGGCGGGGGCGGCCCTCCATAGGGTGACTGGAAGGCCGGGGCGGCCCACGGAAGCGGCGGCGGCCCGTAGGCGGTGGTGGCGGCGCTCGGCGGTGGGGGCTGGGTCCCGGCAAGGTAGAGGCTGATGCCTTTGACCGCCTGGACGAGCTCCCGAAGGGTTCCCGAGACCTCCTCGGGCGAGAGGATGGGGGGCGGCTCTGCCGCGGTGGCGGTCGACGCTGTCGTGGTGGCCGTCCCGGATGTGAGCGCCGGCATGGACGCGGACGGGGTGGGCGGCAGCGTAGGTGAGGCGGTGGTGTTTGGCAGCGGCGGCGGTGATGGAGGAAGCGACATGATCGAGCTGGTGTCTCTGAATACCAAATTGGTAGGACTAGGGTTTCTACCGGCTCTACTGCGTAGGTTGTAGGGGCAAGGAGGGAGTGGACGCGGCGAGGAACGGGCGCGCCGGCGGCAGGGTGCCGTCGCGGCTAGGGTTGAGGGCGGCGGCGGCTTGGCTGCGGCGGCTAGGGTTTCCGGCTCCTCTAGGAGCCGGGCAACAAAAGATAATAATAGTCTTTATTGCTTGATCTCAAAACGATGTTTTACATGAGTATTTATAACTTTAGCCTAAGATAACTTTTCTAAGATAACTTGCCTAATATAACTTGTGGGCCAAGCCCCTAATACTAATGCCCGGTGGGCCTCTTCCTAATATAGACCAAGCCGGTCATAACAGTTGCCTTGGTGGGGTTAACTTCTTGGGATTCAGATTGCACGGGAGGAGAACTTTTTTTCGGGGAGATGGACGGGAGGAGAACTGGATTAGGAGAAGCAGCGCTAGGGCTCGGTGCGTTGGTTGTTTTTTTAGGATGTACGTGGGAGGGTTGGATCAGCGGTGGAAGGAGATTGCTAGCGATGGATTCTTTTTTTTTTGCTGTATTTCTTTTTTGAACTGTTTTTTTATTGTAGATTTTTTTAGGGGATTTATGCTGTAGATGGTTTAATGTGGGATAGAATTCAAGGACTGCTGCCCGTTTTTTTCGTGAACTACTTTTTTTTAACTGTAGGTGGTTTGAGGTGGGACATAATTCAAGGACTCCTTGAGGCATCACATCTAACGGTGGAAAATACTTAATTTGGCTATCGGATGGCTAGTTTTCTTAGTTACCGAGATATATAACGTGGTTACTCGTATGGTGCCTTCAATTAGTAAATATAAGATATAAGATATAAGATATTACATTTAATATTCTCATACATATTAAGTGACATTGACGACCTCTTTTACCATCAAATTCTCACACACACACCCTCTCCCTCCCTCTTCCTCACTCTCTCTCCCCCTCTCCCTCACTCGGGACGCGGGACAAAAATAAACTCGGAACAGAGACTACCAACTGAGACATTAGGAGTAGAGATCATTTAGTTGATAAGAATAAATAGAAACGGTGTTAAAAAGGAGAAACAGATTAGAATACATTGAAAAACCAAAAGGACGATGTAAAAGGGGATTCGCCCTGCCCCCCCCCCCCCCCCCCCGGGCCTTGCCACTGAACCGGCTCAGCGGTCCAGTCCCCACGCGGTCGTCTTCTCCTGTTCTCCGAGCCGTGTTGCTACAGAGCCGGGCTCCCACCCGACCACCTCGCTGGCATCGAAGGGGAATGAATAAGGGTGACGCCCTTCCTTCCCTGCCCCCATGGTCGCACTCCTCCTTGACGCCCCTCCCAAATCCACTTCTCCTCCTCGCTCGCTCGATCCCGTCGATCTGGACGAAGTCAGACGCCACGACCACCATGACCGACCCCGTCCACATGGCCACTGCCCTCCCTGCGGGCTAGGAGCTTGTCGAGGAGCTCCGAACGCCTTCACTACTTCGTCTGCGCCAACGAGATCAAGTCCAGCACCCTCGCATCGACGTCGCTGCCGTCTTCCTGAACCTTGAGCCACCGCGACATTGTCGTTCGATCTGCGCCGCCCCAAGCTCCCATGTCTTCCCCTAGGGCGCCATTGACACCGCCATGATCTCCTCTTGCCTTTCCCCTGTTTCCCCTCTCGTTTGCGTGCCCGAGAACCACCATCCGCCATGGCCATTGCAGGGGTAGCCACCGAGCTCCTCGGATTGACCCCGTGGCACATGCCCGCTCTGTTGGGGAACGTTGCAGAAAACAAAAATTTTCCTATGGTTTCACCAAGATCCATCTATGAGTTCATCTAGCAACGAGTGATTGGATGCATCTACGTACCTTGTAGATCGCGAGCGGAAGCGTTCAAAGAACGGGGATGAGGGAGTCGTACTCGACGTGATCCGAATCACCGGAGATCCTAGCGCCGAACGGACGGCACCTCCGCGTTCAACACACGTACGGTCAGCGTAACGTCTCCTCCTTCTTGATCCAGCAAGGAGGAAGGAGAGGTTGAGGAAGATGGCTCCAGCAGCAGCACGACGGCGTGGTGGTGATGGAGCTGCAGTACTCCGGCAGGGCTTCGCCAAGCTCTATGGAGGAGGAGGAGGTGTTGGAGAGGGAGAGGGAGGCGCTAGGGGCAAGGGTGCAGCTGCCCTCCCTCCCCCCTCTATATATAGGGAGCCTAGGGGGGGCGCCGGCCCTAGGAGATGCAATCTCCTAGGGGGGGCGGCCAAGGGGTGGGGGGCTTGCCCCCCAAGCAAGGGGGCGCCCCCCCCTTTTAGGGTTTCCCCATCCTAGGCGCATGGGCCCCAGGGGAAGTGGCTCCCCAGCCCACTTTGGGCTGGATCTCTTCCCACTTCAGCCCATTGGGGCCCTCCGGGATAGGTGGCCCCACCCGGTGGACCCCCGGGACCCTTCCGGTGGTCCCGGTACAATACCGGTGACACCGAAACTTGTCCCGATGGCCGAAATAGCACTTCCTATATAATTCTTTACCTCCGGACCATTCCGGAACTCCTCGTGACGTCCGGATCTCATCCGGGACTCCGAACAACATTCGGGTTACTGCATATACATATCCCTACAACCCTAGCGTCACCGAACCTTAAGTGTGTAGACCCTACGGGTTCGGGAGACATGTAGACATGACCGAGATTGCTCTCCGGTCAATAACCAACAGCGGGATCTGGATACCCATGTTGGCTCCCACATGCTCCTCGATGATCTCATCGGATGAACCACGATGTCGAGGATTCAAGCAACCCCGTATACAATTCCCTTTGTCAATCGGTATGTTCTTGCCCGAGATTCGATCGTCGGTATCCCAATACCTCGTTCAATCTCGTTACCGGCAAGTCACTTTACTCGTACCGTAATGCATGATCCCGTGACCATACACTTGGTCACTTTGAGCTCATTATGATGATGCATTACCGAGTGGGCCCAGTGATACCTCTCCGTCATACGGAGTGACAAATCCCAGTCTTGATCCGTGTCAACCCAACAGACACTTTCGTAGATACCCGTAGTATACCTTTATGGTCACCCAGTTACGTTGTGACTTTTGGTACACCCAAAGCACTCCTACGGTATCCGAGAGTTACACGATCTCATGGTCTAAGGAAAGGATACTTGACATTGGAAAACTCTAGCAAACGAACTATACGATCTTGTGCTATGTTTAGGATTGGGTCTTGTCCATCACATCATTCTCCTAATGATGTGATCTCGTTATCAATGACATCCAATGTCCATAGTCAGGAAACCATGACTATCTGTTGATCAACGAGCTAGTCAACTAGAGGCTTACTAGGGACATGTTGGTGTCTATTTATTCACACATGTATTACGATTTCCGGATAACACAATTATAGCATGAATAAAAGACAATTATCATGAACAAGGAAATATAATAATAATGCTTTTATTATTGCCTCTAGGGCATATTTCCAATAGTCTCCCACTTGCACTAGAGTCAATAATCTAGTTACAATGTGATGAATCGAACACCCATGGAATTCTGGTGTTGATCGTGTTTTGCTCTAGGGAGAGGTTTAGTCAACGGATCTGCTACATTCAGGTCCGTATGTACTTTACAAATATCTATGTCTCCATCTTGAACATTTTCACGAATGGAGTTGAAGCGACGCTTGATGTGCCTGGTCTTCTTGTGAAACCTGGGCTCCTTGGCAAGTGCAATAGCTCCAGTGTTGTCACAGAAGAGTTTGATTGGCCCCGACGCATTGGGTATGACTCCTAGGTCGGTGATGAATTCCTTCACCCAAATTGCTTCATGCGCTGCCTCCGAGGCTGCCATGTACTCCGCTTCACATGTAGATCCCGCCACGACGCTCTGCTTGCAACTGCACCAGCTTACTGCCCCACCATTCAAAATATACACGTATCCGGTTTGTGACTTAGAGTCATCCAGATCTGTGTCGAAGCTAGCGTCGACGTAACCTTTTACGACGAGCTCTTCGTCACCTCCATAAACGAGAAACATTTCCTTAGTCCTTTTCAGGTACTTCAGGATATTCTTGACCGCTGTCCAGTGTTCCTTGCCGGGATTACTTTGGTACCTTCCTACCAAACTTACGGCAAGGTTTACATCAGGTCTAGTACACAGCATGACATACATAATAGAACCTATGGCTGAGGCATAGGGGATGACACTCATCTCTTCTATATCTTTTGCCGTGGTCGGACATTGAGCTGAGCTCAATTTCACACCTTGTAACACAGGTAAGAACCCCTTCTTAGACTGATCCATATTGAACTTCTTCAATATCTTATCAAGGTATGTGCTTTGTGAAAGACCTATGAGGCGTCTCGATCTATCTCTATAGATCTTGATGCCTAATATGTAAGCAGCTTCTCCAAGGTTCTTCATTGAAAAACGTTTATTCAAGTAGGCCTTAATGCTATCCAAGAGTTCTATATCATTTCCCATCAAAATTATGTCATCTACATATAATATGAGAAATGCTATAGAGTTCCCACTCACTTTCTTGTAAACGCAGGCTTCTCTATAAGTCTGCGTAAACCCAAACGCTTTGATCATCTCATCAAAGCAAATGTTCCAACTCCGAGATGCTTGCACCAGCCCATAAATCGAGCGTTGGAGCTTGCACACCTTGCAGCATTCTTAGGATCGACAAAACCTTCCAGCTGCATCATATACAATTCTTCCTTAAGGAAACCATTAAGGAATGCCGTTTTGACGTCCATTTGCCATATCTCATAATCATAGAATGCGGCAATTGCTAACATGATTCGGACGGACTTTAGCTTCGCTACCGGTGAGAAAGTATCATCGTAGTCAACCCCTTGAACTTGTCGATAACCCTTAGCGACAAGCCGAGCTTTATAAATGGTCACATTTCCATCCGCGTCTGTCTTCTTCTTAAAGATCCATTTATTTTCTATGGCTCGCCGCTCAACGGGCAAGTCAGTCAAAGTCCATACTTCGTTTTCATACATGGATCCTATCTCGGATTTCATGGCTTCTAGCCATTTGTCGGAATCCGGGCCCGCCATAGCTTCTTCATAGTTCGAAGGTTCACCGTTGTCTAACAACATGATTTCCAAGACAGGGTTGCCGTACCACTCTGGTGCGGAACGTGTCCTTGTGGACCTACGAAATTCAGTAGCAACTTGATCTGAAGTTTCATGATCATCATCATTAACTTCCTCTCTAGTCGGTGCAGGCACCTCAGGAACATTTTCTTGAGTTGCGCCATTTTCCGATTCAAGAGGTAATACTTCATCAAGTTCTACTTTCCACCCACTTACTTCTTTCGAGAGAAACTCTTTCTCTAGAAAGGACCCATTCTTGGCAACAAAGATCTTGCCTTCGGATCTGAGGTAGAAGGTATACCCAATAGTTTCTTTAGGGTATCCTATGAAGACGCATTTTTCCGACTTGGGTTCGAGATTTTCAGGTTGAAGTTTTTGACATAAGCATCGCATCCCCAAACTTTTAGAAATGATAGCTTAGGTTTCTTCCCAAACCATAATTCATACGGTGTCGTCTCAACGGATTTCGACGGTGCCCTATTTAAAGTGAATGCGGCAGTCTCTAAAGCATAGCCCCAAAAAGATAGCGGTAAATCGGTAAGAGACATCATAGATCGCACCATATCTAATAGAGTGCGATTACGACGTTCGGACACACCATTACGCTGAGGTGTTCCAGGCGGCGTCAGTTGTGAAACTATTCCACATTTTCTTAAGTGTGTGCCAAATTCGTGACTCAAGTATTCTCCTCCACGATCTGATCGCAAGAACTTGATTTTCCTGCCACGTTGATTCTCAACCTCACTCTGAAATTCCTTGAACTTTTCAAAGGTCTCAGACTTGTGTTTCATTAAATAGATATACCCATATCTACTCAAGTCATCAGTGAGGGTGAGAACATAACGATAGCCACCGCGAGCCTCAACACTCATTGGACCGCACACATCAGTATGTATGATTTCCAGTAAGTTGGTTGCTCGCTCCATTGTTCCTGAGAACGGAGTCTTGGTCATTTTACCCATGAGGCATGGTTCGCACGTGTCAAATGATTCGTAATCAAGAGACTTTAAAAGTCCATCTGCGTGGAGCTTCTTCATGCGTTTGACACCTATGTGACCAAGGCGGCAGTGCCACAAGTATGTGGGACTATCATTATCAATCTTACATCTTTTGGTACTCACACTATGAATATATGTAGCATTACGCTCGAGATTCATTAAGAATAAACCATTCACCATTGGAGCATGACCATAAAACATATCTCTCATATAAATAGAACAACCATTATTCTCGGATTTAAATGAGTAGCCATCTCGTATTAAACGAGATCCTGATACAATGTTCATGCTCAAACTTGGCACCAAATAACAATTATTGAGGTTCAAAACTAATCCCATAGGTAAATGTAGAGGTAGCGTGCCGACGGCGATCACATCGACCTTGGAACCATTCCCGACGCGCATCGTCACCTCGTCCTTTGCCAGTCTCCGCTTATTCCGCAGCTCCTACTTTGAGTTACAAATGTGAGCAACTGCACCGGTATCAAATACCCAAGAGCTACTACGAGTACTGGTAAGGTACACATCAATTACATGTATATCACATATACCTTTCGTGATACCGGCCTTCTTGTTCGCTAAGTATTTGGGGCGGTTCCGCTTCCAGTGACCACTTCCCTTGCAATAAAAGCACTCAGTCTCGGGCTTGGGTCCATTCTTTGGCTTCTTCCCGGCAGCTTGCTTGCCAGGCGCGGCAACTCCCTTGCCGTCCTTCTTGAAGGTTTTCTTACCCTTGCCTTTCTTGAACTTAGTGGTTTTATTCACCATCAACACTTGATGTTCCTTTTTGACTTCTACCTCTGCTGATTTCAGCATTGCAAATTCTTCAGGAATGGTCTTTTCCATCCCCTGCATATTGAAGTTCATCACAAAGCTCTTGTAGCTCGGTGGAAGCGACTGAAGGATTCTGTCAATGACCGCATCATCCGGGAGATTAACTCCCAGCTGAGTCAAGCGGTTATACAACCCAGACATAGTGAGTATGTGCTCATTGACATAACTGTTTTCCTCCATCTTACAGCTGAAGAACTTGTCGGAGACTTGATATCTCTCGACCCGGGCATGAGCTTGGAAAACCAATTTAGCTCTTCGAACATCTCATATGCTCCGTGTCTCTCAAAACGTTTTTGGAGCCCCGGCTCTAAGCTGTAAAGCATGCCGCACTGAACGAGGGAGTAGTCATCGGTACGTGCCTGCCAAGCGTTCATAACGTCTTGTTCTGCAGGGAGAATAGGTGCGTCACCTAGCGGTGCTTGTAGGACATAATCTTTCTTGGCAGCTATGAGGATGATCCTCAGGTTCTAGACCCAGTCCGTGTAGTTTCTGCCATCATCTTTCAGCTTGGTTTTCTCTAGGAACGCGTTGAAGTTGAGGACTACGTTGGCCATTTGATCTACAAGACATATTGTAAATATTTTAGACTAAGTTCATGATAATTAAGTTCATCTAATCAAATTATTTAATGAACTCCCACTTAGATGGATATCCCTCTCTAGTCATCTAAGTATAACATGATCCGAGTTAACTAGGCCGTGTCCGATCATCACGTGAGACGGACTAGTCAACGTCGGTGAACATCTTCATGTTGATCGTATCTCCTATACGACTCATGCTCGACCTTTCGGTCTTCTGTGTTCCGAGGCCATGTCTGTACATGCTAGGCTCGTCAAGTCAACCTAAGTGCTTGCATCTGTAAATCTGTCTTACACCCGTTGTATGTGAACGTTGGAATCTATCACACCCGATCATCACGTGGTGCTTTGAAACAACGAACTGTCGCAACGGTGCACAGTTAGGGGGAACACTTTCTTGAAATTATTATGAGGGATCATCTTATTTAGTACCGTCGTTCTAAGTAAACAAGATGCAAAAACATGATAAACATCACATGCAATCAAATAATAATAGTGACATGATATGGCCAATATCACATAGCTCCTTTGATCTCCATCTTGGGGCTCCATGATCATCTTGTCACCGGCATGACACCATGATCTCCATCATTATGATCTCCATCATCGTGTCTCCATGAAGTTGCTCGCCAACTATTACTTCTACTACTATGGCTAACGCGTTTAGCAATAAAGTAAAGTAATTTACATGGTGTTTCTCAATGACACGCAGGTCATACAAAAAATAAAGACAACTCCTATGGCTCATGCCGGTTGTCATACTCATCGACATGCAAGTCATGATTCCTATTACAATAGCATGAACATCTCATACATCACATATATATCATTCATCATTCATCACAACTTTGGCCATATCACATCACAAAACACTTGCTGCAAAAACAAGTTAGACGTCCTCTAATTGTTGTTGCAAGTTTTACGTGGCTGCAACAGGGTTCTAGCAAGAACGTTTTCTTACCTACGTGAAAGCCACAACATGATTTGTCAACTTCTATTTACCCTTCATAAGGACCCTTTTCATCGATCCGCTCCAACTAAAGTGGGAGAGACAGACACCCGCCAGCCACCTTATGCAACTAGTGCATGTTAGTCGGTGGAACCGGTCTCACGTAAGCGTACGTGTAAGGTTGGTCCGGGCCGCTTCATTCCACGATACCGCTGAAGAAAAATAAGACTAGTAGCGGCAGGAAAGTTGACAACATCTACGTCCACAACAAATTGTGTTCCACTCGTGCAAAGAGAACTACACATAGACCTAGCTCATGATGCCACTGTTGGGGAACGTTGCAGAAAACAAAAATTTTCCTATGGTTTCACCAAGATCCATCTATGAGTTCATCTAGCAACGAGTGATTGGATGCATCTACGTACCTTGTAGATCGCGAGCGGAAGCGTTCAAAGAACGGGGATGAGGGAGTCGTACTCGACGTGATCCGAATCACCGGAGATCCTAGCGCCGAACGGACGGCACCTCCGCGTTCAACACACGTACGGTCAGCGTAACGTCTCCTCCTTCTTGATCCAGCAAGGAGGAAGGAGAGGTTGAGGAAGATGGCTCCAGCAGCAGCACGACGGCGTGGTGGTGATGGAGCTGCAGTACTCCGGCAGGGCTTCGCCAAGCTCTATGGAGGAGGAGGAGGTGTTGGAGAGGGAGAGGGAGGCGCTAGGGGCAAGGGTGCAGCTGCCCTCCCTCCCCCCTCTATATATAGGGAGCCTAGGGGGGGCGCCGGCCCTAGGAGATGCAATCTCCTAGGGGGGGCGGCCAAGGGGTGGGGGGCTTGCCCCCCAAGCAAGGGGGCGCCCCCCCCTTTTAGGGTTTCCCCATCCTAGGCGCATGGGCCCCAGGGGAAGTGGCTCCCCAGCCCACTTTGGGCTGGATCTCTTCCCACTTCAGCCCATGGGGCCCTCCGGGATAGGTGGCCCCACCCGGTGGACCCCCGGGACCCTTCCGGTGGTCCCGGTACAATACCGGTGACCCCGAAACTTGTCCCGATGGCCGAAATAGCACTTCCTATATATAATTCTTTACCTCCGGATCATTCCGAAACTCCTTGTGACGTCCGGGATCTCATCCGGGACTCCGAACAACATTCGGGTTACTGCATATACATATCCCTACAACCCTAGCGTCACCGAACCTTAAGTGTGTAGACCCTACGGGTTCGGGAGACATGTAGACATGACCGAGATTGCTCTCCGGTCAATAACCAACAGCGGGATCTGGATACCCATGTTGGCTCCCACATGCTCCTCGATGATCTCATCGGATGAACCACGATGTCGAGGATTCAAGCAACCCCGTATACAATTCCCTTTGTCAATCGGTATGTTACTTGCCCGAGATTCGATCGTCGGTATCCCAATACCTCGTTCAATCTCATTACCGGCAAGTCACTTTACTCGTACCGTAATGCATGATCCCGTGACCAGACACTTGGTCACTTTGAGCTCATAATGATGATGCATTACCGAGTGGGCCCAGTGATACCTCTCCGTCATACGGAGTGTCAAATCCCAGTCTTGATCCGTGTCAACCCAACAGACACTTTCGGAGATACCCGTAGTATACCTTTATAGTCACCCAGTTACGTTGTGACGTTTGGTATACCCAAAGTACTCCTACGGTATCCAGGAGTTACACGATCTCATGGTCTAAGGAAAAGATACTTGACATTGGAAAACTCTAGCAAATGAACTATACGATCTTGTGCTATGTTTAGGATTGGGTCTTGTCCATCACATCATTCTCCTAATGATGTGATCTCGTTATCAATGACATCCAATGTCCATAGTCAGGAAACCATGACTATCTGTTGATCAACGAGCTAGTCAACTAGAGGCTTACTAGGGACATGTTGGTGTCTATTTATTCACACATGTATTACGATTTCCGGATAACACAATTATAGCATGAATAAAAGACAATTATCATGAACAAGGAAATATAATAATAATGCTTTTATTATTGCCTCTAGGGCATATTTCCAACACGCTCCTGCCGCTCTTCTTCCACGCCCGCAGGGCCACTCCCTCTCCATGCCCACGCCCGTGCTACACCGCGTCGGTCGCGCCCGCCGCTGCCGTCGCGCTCGCCACAGCCACCACACCATTGTGCCCCGAGCGACAAATACCCTGGCCGTGCGCCACACTCTCGCTGGCTGCGCTCGCTCCGTCTGCTGCCGCCTATCCCTTCGCTCGCCCCGCTGTCGCGCCCCTGCCTCATGCCGCCTCCAGTCGTGGCCATCTTCTGCCGGCCGCCCCCTTAGCCACGCCGGCCGCATCTCTGCCCTCCATCGTCGGCCGCTCGCCTCGCCTGCTGCGTGTTGCTTCCTGCTACTCTACCGCTGGTACGCTGCTGCGCCATGCCCTCGACACCGCCGTGGACAAATGTGGCGGAGGGATTATTAATGGAGTACGAGAAGGAGGTGGCGGAGAAGGTGTGGAGAGGCAGGAGGTCTGGGGCGGTGTCACCTGGCTGTGGTGGAGGTTTTTATGCGAGAAGGAGCCGAAGTGAAAGGAGAGGTCACAATTGGAAAGAATCACAAAAAAAAATCATAACCCAGAGATCTCAGTTCAAAAAAATGCTAATATCGATGGAGGGGTGATTTCCTTCAATACGTGAAAACATAGGAAATATTGGTTGTTATCAAGGAAAGATAAAAATTTAGGAAAGTTAGGATTTTTGAACTCATTTCTATGCAAATGGGGTTTTATTGTTTGGCAACGTGATATCAGTACCTGCCCGTTTGTGACGTGTCTAGTTAGGAAAGTTTGCAAATGTTAAGAAACTATTTATTGGGAGGAAAGTTGTGACGTGTTTGTTATTTGTTTCCTAAAACAAATTTCACTAATAAGAGAAATCGATTGATTTAGATAAGTTAGGAAAGTCAGATTAAAATGTATTATTTCTTTCCTGAAAATATGTTATTCGTTTCCTACGACAAATTGAACCAATAAAAAGAATCGATTGATTTGCATAATTTAAGGAAGTTACATTAAAATGTATTATTTGTTTCCTGAAAATCTGTTATTTGTTTCCTAAGACAAATTGAACCAATAAAAGAAATTGATTAATTTGCATAATTTAAGGAAGTTAGATCCGTGATTTGTTATACGTTAGGAATTTCTGGTTGTAATAAAGAGTGGAGAGAAAAATAAACTGATGGACCAGAGTGGGAGGGGGTGGTGGGAGGAGAGACGAAAATAAAGCAGCGAAAATAAACCGCGGACCAGGGTGGGAGGGGGTGGTGGGAGGAGAGACAAGAAAAAAACCAGCGAAAATAAACCGCGAAGACGATTCACCAACTCGTCCATTAGAAGTAGAGATATCATACTCAATATATAAAATGTTTATCTTGGTGGGGAGAAGGTGCCAACGTTTGCACTTTGTATCGACCCACACGCAAGGACAAATCCACATGGTGCCGTACTACACAATGGAACCTCTCTCCCTACCCCCCCCCCTCCCCTCTCTCACATTGATCAATACTGCACCGTCTATACCTAGCTTGGCTCTATGGGCTTAAAGGATGGGCAACCTAGCAGAGATGCTCTTAGAGCATCTAGAGCCAGGCACTTCAAACCGGTCTCAAAAGTCCGGACGGATGGACCAGTCGTTGACTGGTAAAAAAACAACCTAGACAGGCTCCTCTTACCGTTCCTAAACGCACGGGCTGACCCGCACCTCTCACATCAAGCCAAAATCTAGGGCGGGTATGAGGAGACCCTAGCGCGTCCGCCATGTCAGACCAGACAGCCTGACCCCATCACAAATTGCATCAAATCTTCGAATTCCACCAAACACACTACTGATGACTCACAAGTATAGTGAATCAATCATAGTTCTTTCGATAAGTAAGAGTGTCGAACCCAACGAGGAGTAGAAGGAATTGATAAGTAGTTTTCAGCAAAGTATTCTCTGCAAGTGCTGTGAGTAGTAGTAACAGATAGTTTGGTAGCAAGATAATTCGTAACAAGTAGCAAGTAAGAAGAGTAACAAAGGTGCAACAAGTTGGCTCAATATTTTTTATATCAAAGGACAAGCCAACAATACTTCTTGTAATGAACGAATGTTCTCGAGGGGCCTTCCCATTTGGAGAGAAGTTTACCTGCAAAAAAATCTAAGACGAGAATTGTACAAAATAACTTGCACTAGTAGAAAAAGGGCCTATTGTCCCGGTTCGTAAGGACCATTTGTCCCGGTTTTTGAACCAGGACTAAAGGGTCGTTACTAAAGCCCTAGGCCTTTAGTCTCGGTTCTTACACGAACCGGGATAGATGGGCCTCCACGTGGCCGATGCAGCGAGCCCAAGCAGGAGGGCCTTTAGTCCCGGTTGGTGGCACCAACCAGGACCAATAGGCATCCACGCGTCAGCAGCTGGCAGGAGCTGAGGTTTTTGTTTTTTCCTGAAAGGGGGTGGTTTAGGGGGTAATTTAGGGTGTGTTAGCTAGCTAACAGAGAGAAGTGTCCTCTCTTATTTCCGTGCTTGGTTTACCAAGGCTACTGCTATGCCTAAACATGGCTTAGATTAAAGTGAAGGCAACATGTGGTGCATGTCAAAAGTAATACTAATCCTAACTTGATCAAGTTTGGATTAGTACTAATTTCCACAAGCACCACATGCATGTTGCCTTTGCTATGTCTTGAGCTTGCGTTGGTTTTACCCGAAGAGGAAGGGATGATGCAGCAGAGTTGCGGAAGTATTTCCCTCCATTTTTGAGAACCAAGGTATCAATCCAGTAGGAGCCCACGCTCAAGTCCCTCGTACCTGCACAAAGCAATAGCTACCCGCAACCAACGCGATTAGGGGTTGTCAAGCCCTTCACAGTCACTTACGAGAGTGAGATCTGATAGATAGAATATTTTTGGTATTTTTGATATAAAGATGCAAAGTAAAAAGTAAAAGCAAAGTAAATAGCAAAACAATATAAAAGTGATGGAGATTGATATGATGAGAATAGACCCGGGGGCCATAGGTTTCACTAGTGGCTTCTCTCGAGAGCATAAGTTTTCTACGGTGGGTGAACAAATTACTGTTGAGCAATTGACAGAATTGAGCATATATAGTTATGAGAATATCTAGGCATGATCATGTATATAGGCATCACGTCCGTGACAAGTAGATCGAAACGATTATGCATCTACTACTATTACTCCACTCATCGACCGCTATCCAGCATGCATCTAGAGTATTAAGTTAAAAACAGAGTAACGCTTTAAGCAAGATGACATGATGTAGAGAGATAAATTCATGCAATACGAAATAAACCCCATGTTGTTATCCTCGACGGCAATGATACAATACGTGTCTTGCTGCCCCTTCTATCACTGGGAAAGAACACCGCAAGATCGAACCCAAAGCTAAGCACTTCTCCCATGGCAAGAACTACCAATCTAGTTGGCCAAACCAAACGGATAATTCGAAGAGACTTGCAAAGATAACCAATCATACATAAAAGAATTCAGAGAATATTCAAATATTGTTCATAGATAGACTTGATCATAAACCCACAATTCATCGGTCTCAACAAACACACCGCAAAAGAAGAAGATTACATCGAATAGATCTCCACAAGAGAGGGGGGGAACATTGTATTGAGATCCAAAAAGAGAGAAGAAGCCATCTAGCTACTAACTATGGACCCGAAGGTCTGAGGTAAACTACTCACACTTCATCGGAGGGGCTATGATGATGTAGAAGCCCTCCGTGATGACGGCCCTCTTCGGCGGAGGTCCGGAACAGGCCCCAAGATGGGATCTCGTGGATACAGAAAGTTGCGGTGGTGGAATTAGGTTTTTGGCTCCTGTTCTGATCGTTTGGGGGTACGTGGGTATATATAGGAGGAAGGAGTACGTCGGTGGAGCACCGAGGGGCCCACAAGGCAGGGGGTGCGCCCTGTAGGGGGGGCGCCCCCTACCCTCGTGACCGCCTCCTGTACTTCTTGGGGTAGGGTCCAAGTCTCCTGGGTCTTATCCGAGAAGAAAATCACATTCCAAAAAGGATTTTTCTGTTTGGACTCCGTTTGATTTTCTGTTTCTTCAAAACGCTGAAATAGGCAAAAAAACAGCAATTCTGAGCTGGGCCTCCGGTTAATAGGTTAGTCCCAAAAATAATATAAAAGTGGAAAATAAAGCCCAATATAGTGCAAAACAGTAGATAATGTAGCATGGAGCAATCAAAAATTATAGATACGTTGGAGACGTATCAGGCATCCACAAGCTTAATTCCTGCTCGTCCTCGAGTAGGTAAATGATAAAAAGAGAATTTTTGATGCGGAGTGCTACTTGGCATAATTTCAATGCAAAATTTCTTAATTGTGGTATGGATATTCAGATTAGAAAGATTCAAGACAAAAGTTCATATTGACATAAAGAATAATAACACTTCAAGCATACTAATAAGGTAATTATGTCTTCTCAAAATAACATGGCCAAAGAAAGTTATCCCTACAAAATCATATAGTCTGGCTATGCTCTATCTTCACCACACAAAGTATTTAAATCATGCACAACCCCGATGACAAGCCAAGCAATTGTTTCATACACTAACTTTTTCAAAACTTTTTCAATCTTCAGGCAATACATGAGCGTGAGCCATGGACATAGCACTATGTGGAATAGAAGGGTGGTTGTGGAGAAGACAAAAAGAGGGGAAGATAGTCTCACATCAACTAGGCGTATCAACGGGCTATGGAGATGCCCATCAATAGATATCAATGTGAGTGAGTAGGGATCGCCATGCAATGGATGCACTAGAGCTATAAGTATATGAAAGCTCATCAAAAGAAACTAAGTGGGTGTGCATCCAACTCGCTTGCTCACGAAGACCTAGGGCAATTTGAGGAAGCCCATCATTGGAATATACAAGCCAAGTTCTATAATGAAAATTCCCACTAGTATATGAAAGTGACATAACGAGAGACTCTCTATCATGAAGATCATGGTGCTACTTTGAAGCACAAGTGTGGTAAAAGGATAGTAACATTGTCCCTTCTCTCTTTTTCTCTTATTTTTTTATTTGGGCCTTTTCTCTTTTTTTATGGCCTCTTTTTTTTCGTCCGGAGTCTCATCCCGACTTATGGGGGAATCATAGTCTCCATCATCCTTTCCTCACTTGGGACAATGCTCTAGAAAATGATGATCATCACACTTTTATTTTTCTTACAACTCAACAATTACAACTCGATACTTAGAACAAATATGACTCTATATGAATGCCTCCGGCGGTGTACCGGGATATGCAATGAATCAAGAGTGACATGTATGAAAGAATTATGAATGGTGGCTTTGCCACAAATACGATGTCAACTACATGATCATGCTAGCAATATGACAATGATGGAGCGTGTCATAATAAACGGAACGGTGGAAAGTTGCATGGCAATATATCTCGGAATGGCTATGGAAATGCCCTGATAGGTAGGTATGGTGGCTGTTTTGAGGAAGGTATATGGTGGGTGTATGATACCGGCGAAAGGTGCGCGGTATTATAGAGGCTAGCAATGGTGGAAGGATGGGAAAAAGTGCATATAATCCATGGACTCAACATTAGTCATAAAGAACTCATATACTTATTGCAAAAATCTAGAAGTTATCAGAGCAAAGTATTACACGCATGCTCCTAGGGGGATAGATTGGTAGGAAAAGACCATCGCTCGTCCCCGACCGCCACTCATAAGGAAGACAGTCAATAAATAAATTATGCTCCGACTTCATCACATAACGGTTCACCATACGTGCATGCTACGGGAATCACAAACTTTTACACAAGTATTCTTTAAATTCACAACTACTAAACTAGCATAACTCTAATATTATCACCTCCATATCTCAAAACAATTATCATGCTTCAATCTTCTCTTAGTATTCAACGCACTCAAAACAAAATTTCACATATCTTGAACACCAAGCATATTTATATTAAGCAAATTACCATGCTATTAAGACTCTCAAAATAATTTAAGTGAAGCATGAGAGATCAATAGTTTCTTTAAAACAAACCACCACCCTGCTCTAAAAGATCTAAGTGAAGCACAAAGAGCAAAATTATAACGCTCAAAAGATATAAGTGAAGTGCATAGAGCAAAACTACATAGCTCAAAAGATTTAAGTGAAGTGCATAGAGCAAAACTACATAGCTCAAAAGATTTAAGTGAAGCATATAGAGTATTCTATCAAATTTCAATTCAAGTATGGCTCTCTCAAAAGGTGTGCATAGCAAGGATGATTGTAGCATACTAACAAAAAAGACACAAATAATACAAGACGCTCCAAGCAAAACACATATCATGTTGGTGAATAAAAATATAGCTCCAAGTAAATTACCGATGGAAGTAGACGAAAGAGGGGATGCCTTCCGGGGCATCCCCAAGCTTTGACTTTTTGGTGTCCTTGGATTATCTTGGGGGTGCCATGGACATCCCCAAGCTTAGGCTTTTGCCACTCATTGTTCCATAATCCACCAAAAGAACTCACCCAAAACTTGAAAACTTCACAACACAAAACTCAATAGAAATCTCGTGAGCTCCGTTAGATAAAGAAAACATAAAACCACTTCAAGGTACTGTAATGAACTCATTCTTTATTTTTTTTGGTGTTAAACCTACTGTATTCCAACTTCTCTATGGATTATAAACTATTTTACTAACCATAGATTCATCAAAATAAGCAAACAACACACAAAAAACAGAATCTATCAAAAACAGAATAGTCTGTAGTAATCTGTAACTAACGCAAACTTCTGGAACTCCAAAAAATCTACCAAAATTAGAAGACCTAGATAATTTGTTTATTGATCAGCAGAAATTTGAATCAGTATTTTATCACGTTCTGATGATTTTTAGTAATTCGGGCACTGAACCCAAAGTTTCTGGATATTACAGCAAGATCAAATAACTATCATCCAAAAAGATCCAATAGGTCTAGCTTGGCACAAACACTAATTAAAACACAAAAACACATCCAAACAGAGGGTAGATGGGTTATTTATTCCCTAACGGAAGAAAAACACAAAAAAACAAAAAATAAAATTGGGTTGCCTCCCAACAAGCGCTATCGTTTAACGCCCCTAGCTAGGCATAAAAGCGAGGATAGATCTAGGTATTGCCATCTTTGGCATTAGGAAAGAAAAGAGCAAATTTCCTTTCTATGGCATTTATTCTCCTATTTTGGGAAAGCACATGGCCATTAATGGATGAAGTAAGATTAAGAACGTTACGGAAATTTGCATCTATAGTAGATTTCATCTCTTTGATAATTTCGTTTTGATAGAAGCATAAGAGGGTGGTAGATTCAACTTTATCATTCATGGGGTGCCCAAATATAGTTTTCATCCTTTCATAAGTATCTATAGCATCCCCTTCAAGAAAACCCTCTTGAAAAATAGAATCTACCACTTGTTTAAAAGAGGTAGGTAATCCGACATAAAAACCTTTTAAGTAAACCTCAATTTGATATTGTGGTATATAGCTAGCCCTAATCCTTAATAACCTATCCCAAGCATATTTTAAAGACTCATCAATTAAATAGCAAAAAATTCCAGAGTCATCTTCATCAAGATTATTTAAACTCTCATTGGTGACCCCGGTGGGTCTCTCAATAGCATCATTAATTCTGAGTTTAGAGAGGATAGAGGGATCATCCAGGGTACTAAGACCTTGGAAAGGACCCTTTGTTCTATTTGATTTGGCCATGGCAATGGGAAGACAGGCGAAAAAAAGGCAAACGGAGAAGGAGAAGGAGAAAGAGGAGGAGAAAGAGAGGGCGAATAAAATGGCAAGGGTGAAGTGGGGGAGAGGAAAACGAGAGGCAAATGGCAACTAATGTAATGCGAGAGATAGCGATTGTGATGGGTACTTGGTATGTTGACTTTTTGCGTAGACTCCCCGGCAACGGCGCCAGAAATCCTTCTTGCTACGTCTTGAGCTTGCGTTGGTTTTTCCCAAAGAGGAAGGGATGATGCAGCAGAGTAGCGTAAGTATTTTCCTCAGTTTTTGAGAACCAAGGTATCAATCCAGTAGGAGCCCACGCTCAAGTCCCTCGTACCTGCACAAAGCGATAGCTACCCGCCAGGGCCGGTCCTGAGATTTTGGGGGCCCAGGGCGAAACTAAAACTAAGGGGCCCTTAATATATATTGTTTTGACAAGTCTATAGGCCTATTGATATGATCATCATAGCAATTATAGTAGATACAAGCGTATATATATTACCAACAAACATTACAGTAAATTTGCCAAAAAAATTAATAATAATTCCGAAATCAGTATTGATATGAAATTGTTTATACACACAATGTTGAAATAAAGAAATTTTGCATCAAAAGTACTCCCTCCTTTCCTAAATAAAAGTCCTTTTAGAGATTCAAATAGAGACTACATATGAAGCAAAATGAGTGAATCTATACTCTAAAATATGTCTATATACATAAGTATGTAGTCCGGATTAAGATCGCAAAAGATTTATATTTAGAAACGGTAGGAGTATGACAAACAAACAATGCATCATGTTGATAAAGATAATTACTTAATTATCAATTAACGTATAAAGAATAATGAATGATAGTTTGACCAATGATTAAAATCGTCAAAGAAAGGAAAACGCAGCAACCAAATTTACAACAAAATTTTAGCCTAAATCAGCATGACCAAATTTACAACAAAATGTTACCCTAAATCAGCACGATCTCCTGTGATCTTGGCCTAAATGTCAATCGCGGAGAAATTTTCATGCAGGATTGCGCTGCAATCTTGGCCATGTCGCCCGCCATACAAAATCATGAATATGATATTACCTTAGATCGGTTGAATCGGTGTCAATAATTGTCTGATCGGGTGCTCGGCATTGACGCGGCATGTGTATGCGTCTGGAGCAAGCGCTTGGCTATGTGATGATCACGTGTGTGCTGGCCTGCTCGGTGATTCCCGTGATGGCGTTGATGGAGTAGAGCACTAGAGATGAAAGAACGGAGTTCAGCCATGAAACGGCAACTCCGTTTAGAGCTCGCAATCGCAGCTGGGATACTCGAAGACTTTAAGCCTCGATCTGATTTGAGAATGAAATTAGGGAAACTCTTTTAAAAATAGATGTGAATTAGGATACTTCTTTTAAGGAAGGGAATTATAGGAAGCTTGAACAGACATCACGCGATCAACTCGTATGACCCTACAACGACTACAAGGAGTTCGACCTATACATGGGCCCTGACTGAACGAGTGGGATATGTGCATGCGTGTGGGCTACCGAGATGCATGTCGTGACTGGTTGCCCAGCCCAGGGCCAGTGCGTAGCTGCCAAACTGCTGCATATCTGCCGATCTTTAGGTCGGTAGGCTGCCACGTACGTACCTGGGTGGGGGCCCCTGGAGTTGGGGGGGCCGGGGCGGCCGCCCCCCTGCCCCCCCTCAGGGCCAGCCCTGCTACCCACAACCAATGCGATTAGGGGTTGTCAAGCCCTTCACGGTCACTTACGAGAGTGAGATCTGATAGATAGAATATTTTTGGTATTTTTGATATAAAGATGCAAAGTAAAAAGTAAAAGAAAAGTAAATAGCAAAACAATATAAAAGTGATGGAGATTGATATGATGAGAATAGACCCGGGGCCATAGGTTTCACTAGTGGCTTCTCTGGAGAGCATAAGTTTTCTACGGTGGGTGAACAAATTACTGTTGAGCAATTGACAGAATTGAGCATAGTTATGAGAATATCTAGGCATGATCATGTATATAGGCATCACGTCCGTGACAAGTAGATCGAAATGATTCTGCATCTACTACTATTACTCCACTCATCGACCGCTATCCAGCATGCATCTAGAGTATTAAGTTAAAAACAGAGTAACGCTTTAAGCAAGATGACATGATGTAGAGAGATAAATTCATGCAATACGAAATAAGCCCCATCTTGTTATCCTCGATGGCAATGATACAATACGTGTCTTACTGCCCCTTCTGTCACTGGGAAAGAACACCGCAAGATCGAACCCAAAGCTAAGCACTTCTCCCATGGCAAGAACTACCAATCTAGTTGGCCAAACCAAACGGATAATTCGAAGAGACTTGCAAAGATAACCAATCATACATAAAAGAATTCAGAGAAGATTCAAATATTGTTCATAGATAGACTTGATCATAAACCCACAATTCATCGGTCTCAACAAACACACCGCAAAAGAAGAAGATTACATCGAATAGATCTCCACAAGAGAGGGGGAGAACATTGTATTGAGATCCAAAAAGAGAGAAGAAGCCATCTAGCTACTAACTATGGACCCGAAGGTCTGAGGTAAACTACTCACACTTCATCGGAGGGGCTATGATGATGTAGAAGCCCTCCGTGATGACGGCCCTCTTCGGCGGAGCTCCGGAACAGGCCCCAAGATGGGATCTCGTGGATACAGAAAGTTGCGGCGGTGGAATTAGGTTTTTGGCTCCTGTTCTGATCGTTTGGGGGTACGTGGGTATATATAGGAGGAAGGAGTACGTCGGTGGAGCACCGAGGGGCCCACGAGGCAGGGGGCGCGCCCTATAGGGGGGGGGGGTCTACCGTCGTGACCGCCTCCGGTACTTCTTGGGGTAGGGTCCAAGTCTCCTGGGTCTTATCCGAGAAGAAAATCACGTTCCAAAAAGGATTTTTCTGTTTGGACTCCGTTTGATATTTTGTTTCTTCGAAACACTGAAGTAGGCAAAAAACAGCAATTCTGGGCTGGGCCTCCGGTTAATAGGTTAGTCCCAAAAATAATATAAAATTGGAAAATAAAGCCCAATATAGTCCAAAACAGTAGATAATGTAGCATGGAGCAATCAAAAATTATAGATACGTTGGAGACGTATCAGCCTTCACTTCAATCCAATCCATGTCCATTTCACCCACTGATATATAATAACTCTTCATGCTCGCATCATGCATCATCATAATAATAAGTCCTACTAATCATCATCATACAACTTCTACTCGTTATTAATAAAAAGTCATACGATCATCATCCTCATAGTCATCGAACCAACCCTACTTAATTGTTCTAGGCACATGATCATTAGTATTAGGTAGGACCTAAATACCCTCTTTAAGGTAAAATAGCATAATATAGACCTTGACTCTCCATTATGGAGAATGGAGATCATCCTTCCTCCAATTCTTTCGCTTCGCTTCCTTTTGCTTCCAAGAACCTCCTTACGACTGTCCATACATTTTTTCCATTCCTTGATTTTCATGTCGCCACTTCTTTTAGAAATCCGGTATGGACAGTTGAGATTCGTAGGATGACCTGAACATATGTTCAAAACATCAAGGCGACCACTCTGATACATCAGATGAGGCACACAATCATTCGGGATTTCCTGTTGAAAAACATATAGTAATTACTTCGTAGTTAGCAATGTAGTTAAGTTTTAAAAGAATTTATGCAAAAGATGCACGAATGTCGTAATACTAAAATATCTTACCATGGCATCTCCATGGATATTACCGTAGTTCAACACATGCACTAGTGGCACGTCTTGACCATAATGTGGAGGAGTTTTACAATAGATGTTGTAATTCTCAAGATCAGTACAAAATGCGACCAGATGATTTTTCTCCTTATAAGTTAACTCAGAGCCATCAGTGTAGTAGGTTCTATCTACCATGTTCCACACATTGTTTGAACAATCAAAATAAGCTATCAATTCAAATAAGCTGTCAACTATTTTGAAATGAACAATATAAATTAGTTAATAACTATGTTTGAGAAACTCACATAGTGGTAGAATTGGAGGCGTATCAACAAGGACCCAAATGTCCATATTGTCTTGGTCGATGTCAGGATCACCAAAATCCATGGTGACAAGCATACCCTCATCAAAATCATACATCTTGCAAAATGCTTCCCAATTTTTGCAACCAAAATGGGTTACGCTCTCTGAATTATGCAGATTTACTTGAAAATCCATATCATGATGGGTCCTTAGGTGAATTTCATTTGTTTCCATACTTTCATGGTCTTCAAAACCCATCCTCTCCAAGACATAGCGTCTTGCATGGCATGGGATAAGCTAGTCGAATTGTAAAAGATGAAAATTACACGTTGAAATAGTTGAAGTCGTGCTTAATTACGAAAAAATAACACTTGTCGTCGTTGCATACCATTTGAACATCGAAGGTCTCCTCCAGCTTAATGCTGAAGCGCCGACCTTCGTCCAGCTGAGGCCTGTCACACAGACCTCGGTCGTCGTGTCACCAGTCGCACTCCCCCGGGAGACTTTCGTCATCCGAGTACGAAATTTCCTCTGTTCATAATTCAAATATTAAACTTGTACAATTAAATATAAGTACTAAAAAACCTAAATTAGATCATTATTATTTAACACGGGTTGACTATCGGTCTGTCGAGTCTTTTCTTGAAAACTCTCAGCTCACGTGGTGTACATATTCGACCGTCGGTGATGGTAGCTCCTCCTTTCATCCCCGAGTGCATTACACCAAGTTGTCTAGAACACGTGAATGAAGGAGAAGCTACCCCCACGACAATAGTTGGGATTCTTCGTCCTCTCATATATATATGGTGGAGACTCTCCCTCACTGATTCCTCTCTGACATTCCCACCGTCGGTAATGGTAGCTCCTCCTTTCGTTCCCGAGTGCAATACACCAAATTGTCTAGCACATGGGAACGAAGGAGAAGCTACCCCCACGACAACAGTCGGGATTCTTCATCCTCTCATATATGGTGGAGACTCGACAGACTTAAAGTCAACCCAAAATATCGTTTAATTATCTTTCTAAAAAAGGACATATCGAGCGCCTGAAATTTGCCGAAACGGAAATATACATGTTTTTATCTACATCATATGAGCATTCAAACTTGATGGCCATTACATTTCAATGGTTGAATATATGAGAAAAAAAATTAAAAATATCTTATAGGACTCACATTGACATGGAGATTTGGCTGGTCTCACCTCGAGGTCGGAGGGGGGTCGGTGACGGGGACGATGGAGGGGCTCCTAGATTTCTGCAAAAACAAAAACCCTATAAGCTATCAACTAAACAAATGCATACGCCTTGCATAGTGCTCTGCAATTTTAGCATTCAAAGGAGGAGTACTTTTCCAATTTGAGTATTCAATAAGCAAAACCAAATCGTAAAATAAAGTAGTATTCAAATTAGCATGCATTCAATTATAAGCAAAACTACATCATCTATTGCGTCCGTACATCGTCGAATATTATCACTAATACACCTCGAATACTATCATAGATATAGCATCTCTAATACAGCTAGAACCGTAGCGCCCGACGGGTATCGGTGCGGGCGGTGGACACCCAAAGAGAAGGAACCATCACAGGATCATAGCTCCAGTGAGATCCCTGAAGAACCTGCCAGGTATTGTCAAACCCGCCCTCCAACTCAACCATGTAGCGACGGACGTGCTCGTCCTCCTCGCTGACACGGTGATGTACCACCTCCGCGGTGTCCGGAAGCCTCGGCACCGTCACTGGCTCACGCGACCGCCACCAAACAAGGATCGGGTCAATGACGGGCTGGCTCCTCACCAACCTACGCCCCCGGAAGGTAGCACCTCCCAATACTAGCCCGGCGGAGCCCAGTCCCGGACATGGCCCCTCAGATCAAGCCGGCCTCCTCCGCCGAGTCGACGACGAGGATGCGGGATAGGCATCATCGACGTCGATGCGGGAATAATTGCTTGAACTAAAAAATAAACTAGTTCTATTAATTTTCTTGCTAAAAATAAACTACTTCTATATATAGTAAAATAAAGTATTTTTTATTAAATCAACTAGTTCAACTAGCTACTAAGCACTTACTATAAATAAAATATGGTAGTACTTACTAAAAATAAACTACTTCTATATATAGTAAAATAAAGTAGTTTTATTAAATCAACTAGTTCAACTACTAAGCACTTATTATAAATAAAATAAAGTAGTACTTACTAAAAATAAACTACTTCTATATATAGTAAAATAAAGTAGTTTTATTAAATCAACTAGTTCAACTACTAAGCACTTATTATAAATAAAATAAAGTAGTACTTACTAAAAATAAACTACTTCTATATATAGTAAAATAAAGTAGTTTTATTAAATCAACTAGTTCAACTACTAAGCACTTATTATAAATAAAATAAAGTAGTACTTACTAAAAATAAACTACTTCTATATATAGTAAAATAAAGTAGTTTTATTAAATCAACTAGTTCAACTACTAAGCACTAACCTAAAATCAAGTAGTACTTAATAATTTTACTTTTTCCTCTACACTAACCTTAAATCGATATCTACTAACAACCTAAATAAAAAATTAATACATATATAAAAAACATATATGAACAAAAAAATTCTATGAACATTATATTCATACGTACATAGCCACATCCATTCATCATATAGGTACCACATACATATATACATTATATATATGAAAAAAAATGCAATGAACAAAAAAAATACACATTATATCAAAAAAATGCCACCTACTGGGCCCCCACGGCCTGAATACGACTAGAAACCCATCCAAGGGCCTGGATTCAGGCCCGCAGGAGGCCTAGTAGGCCCACAAGCATAGCAGTGACAATTTGGCCCGTAAGCCTGCAATAGAAAGGAGCTCGAGAGGGGTGCAGCAGTGGGGCTTATAAACCACTGCGCACCCCTCTCAACTAGCGAGGTGGGACTAAACTTTCGACGCAGCAGCCGCACAAAGGCCTTTGGACCCGGTTGGTGGCACCAACCGGGACTAAAGGGCGAGAATTGGTTCCGGTTGGTGCCCCGAACCGGGACCAAAGGTGTGCATTGGTCCCGGTTCGTGGCACCAACCGGAACCAATGTTCTGCGCCTGCCAAAGCCGCGGTGCGGTGGGATGTTTAGTCCCACCTCGCTAGCTGAGGAGCGGCAGGACCTGTTTATAAGCACTGCCCCACCATCTCTGTTGAACTCCTCTGAACTGCAGGCCTCTGGGCCTAATCTCACACTGCTATGCCTGTGGGCCTGTTGAGCCTTCTGCGGGCCTGAATCCTGGCCCATGGATGGGTTTCTAGTCGTATTCAGGCCGTGGTGGCCCAGTAGGTGGTATTTTTCTATTTTTTTCCCCAGTTTTTTCTTTTCTTTTTTGCTTTATTTATTTTATTTTTTTTCTACTTACAACAAAATACTTATTGTTGCTATTCTATTTATTCCAGGAAAATTCTTTTTGCTTACAATGTTTTGAACAGAAAATACTTTGGTAATTTTAGGTCCATAAATTTTATATATGTTATTAAAGTTTATTTTATTTTATTTTGTTTCTACTTATATATTTTATTAAAGTTTATTTTATTTTATTTGGTTTCCACTTACATCATCAATTTTCATCCCTTTATGACTTCATTTGTTATTTTTCATGCCTTTACTGATTATTTTGAGCTATAAGATCCTGAAATTGAAAAGCATTTCAAATGAACTCTGAAAAGGTTCAAAGTCGGCATGGTATCATCATTTCATCCATATAGCATGTGCAAGAAAGTTGAGAGGGTTACGGCAAAAACTGGATGCACTTCGTGTATAAAACAGACAATCTCTTTCGAAGTATCAGGATTTCATACGGAAACTCGTCTGTTACAAAGGGATTTTATTTTTTAAAACTTATTTGAACTCCTGACTTTTTGTGTGTTCAAAATGCACCATTCAAAGGCACATCATCAATTTTCATCCCTTTCTGACTTCATTTGTTATTTTTCATGCATTTACTGATTATTTTGAGCTATAAGACCCTGAAATTGAAAAGCAGTCCAAATGAACTGTGTGAAAGTGCGTTATATCGACTAGACGGGGGGTGAATAGGCGATTTTTATGAAAGTCTTCAAAACGTGGAAGTTTTGAAGACAAACTATAGAAATAAACCTATTATCATGCAGCAGAAGGTAGACTACACTAGGCAAGCCATAGTCAAGTATTCAATGAAGTGAAAGCACAATGACTAATAGCAGCTAGGTAGTAAGGATCAGATAGGAAGATATTATGAAGCCAATCAGATCAAGCAGTCACTCAGTGAAGACAAAAGATAATGCAATCATACAATGACATCACAAGGACCAACAGTAAGTAAAGGGAAGGGAAGGATGAAACCAGTGACTTGTTGAAGACAATGATCTGTTGGACCAGTTCCAGTTGCTGTAACAACTGTACGTTTGGTTAGGGCGGCTAGGTATTTAAACCTGAGGACACACAATCCCGGACACCCAGTCCTGAACACGCAGCTTAGGACACCCAGTCCTCACCGTATTCCCCTTGAGCTAAGGTCACACAGACCTCGCCCAATCACTCTGGTAAGTCTTCAAGGTAGACTCCCAAACCTTCACAGACTTCGTTCACCGGCGATCCACAATGGCTCTTGGATGCTCAGAATGTGACGCCTAACCGGCTGAAGGATTCACAGTCCTCAAGTGTAATAAGTCTTCAGATCACACAGACATGAAGACTTAAGTGATGCCTAACACTCTTTGGCTCTGGGTGGTTAGGGCTTTATCCTCGCAAGGAATTCTTTCTCAAAGGCTTTGAGGTGGGTTGCTCTCAAACGACAAAAGTCGTACTCTAACTCTGAGCAGCCAACCGTTTATGGCTGTACGGGGTGGGCTATTTATAGCCACTAGGCAACCCGACCTGATTTGTCCGAAATGACCCTGGGTCACTAAGGAACTGACACGTGTTCCAACGGTCAGATTTGAAACACACACGGCAACTTTACTTGGGCTACAAGCAAAGCTAACTTGTCCGACTCTGGACAAGATTCGCTCTCATAGTCTTCACTCGAAGACATAGGTTTTGGTTAAGCATCACTTCAGTCATTCTGACTGGTTCTCTTGGACCCCACTTAACAGTACGGTGGTTCCTATGACTCAACAAAGAAGAAAAAGAACTACAAAAGATCTAAGTCTTCGAGCTCCATATGCTTCATGCGACGTCTTCTCGTGTCATAGTCTTCAATATGAATATCTTCACATACCACCTTTGACATCAATGTCTTCATACATTTTTAGGGGTCATCTCTGGTAGGAAAACCGAATCAATGAGGGACTTCTACCTGTGTTATACTGCAATTCTCACAAACACATTAGTCCCTCAACTAGGTTTGTCGTCAATACTCCAAAACCAACTAGGGGTGGCACTAGATGCACTTACAATCTCCCCCTTTTTGGTGATTGATGACAAACTAGTTGAAGTTTTCAACGGGGAATATAATATGTGAAATTGTAAAAGGATAAGGAATTGTCTTCATAAGCTGTAAGGGCTCCCCCTGAAGATGTGCATATAAGTAATTTGCTTTTGGAATGCAAATGCACATGGCAGGTTGTGCTTGTGGAGATCCCCTTCAACTTATGATGACAATCCACTATGCATGAGAAGCTATGTGAAGATAATGACATGCATAATGGAAAATGGACGTCTGCAAAATGATCTAAGTGCGGAATTTATCGTCGCACATGCGGAACTTATCATCGCATCACAAGGTAGCAAATAAGTAGCAGACGACCAACGAGAGTTTAAGTGTTACAACTCAAAGAACCAAATGTATCAAAACGAGAGTTGTAAACACTAGTCAAAAAATATAAAGCAACCGCCCATATGGACCCGCTTGAAGACTATCAAACTCATATGCTTCTCCCCCTTTTGCCAGTAAGGACCAAAAAGGGTTGAAGACATAGAGCATCTACTCGTTCCCATGAAGAGTAGGTGAAGCAGCAGGGTCGTCGGTGGTGTTCGGAGGTGCAGAAGAACTTGGAGCAGTGTCGAAGTGTGCTGAAAAAGGGGGCGGTGAAGTAGCATCGTCTTCGTCCTCTATCACTCTGGCATTCATAGTTGCCGCAGAGGAAGAGAACTCAGAGTCTTCAAGAGATGGAGTTCGTCGCAGCACTACCCTTCGAGGAGGTGTGGAGTCAAACTTGAAGCATTCAGAGAAGCCATCCTCTTGAAGATCATCTTCAGAGCACATAAGCGTCAGCCCTTTCCATGTGCGTCGAGAGGTTTCATGGGCAACAAAGGCATTCTTGGTGGCAAGATTGCGAATGCGGTTGACATCCACCAAGAGGCTTTGCATTTGGCGCTTCAGCCAGTCATGAGGCCTATCCTGTTTCTGATGAAGAGCCACCAGAAGCTCTCGGTCATTAAGAACACGAGTGCGCTTCTTGGGTCGTTGGGCAATTGTGCTTTCGGTGGCTTCAGTAAGGGCAGGATGTGGTGCACGTGTAGTTCCAGCCAAAGGATAAACACGAGTGACTGCTTCAACTCCTTCAATGTTCTGAGAGAAACTTTGATGCTCCGCATTTTGAAGACTAAGAGTTTCCTTGACAGGCTCAGGATAAATGGCTTCAACAGACATATCCACATCAGGCAGAAAGATCCGATGATTGCGAGCAGATGGCTGATATGAGATAGCGGAGTGGAGTGTAATTAGCCGCATTATCCATGGAGCGTAGAACTTCAAGCCAAAAAGATCAGAGCCTGATGCAGCAAGTTGGCGAATGAAGAAGTCCTGTGCATTGAAGCATTTGCCATGAAGAATATAGAAGACCAAAGTCTTCATTGCACCTTCGAGCTTGGCATATGGGGAATGTCCTTTGATGGGCCAGAGAGTTCGCCTTATGATGTGATAGATGGTCCTTGGCAGATACTCAAGGTCTTCAACAAAGAACTCCTTAGGATATGCAGCATCTTGTGGCAAGGGCTTCATCATACTGAGCATCTGACTCATGTTTGGTTCAGGCTTCTGAAAGATGCTCTCCATAGCTTCACTGTGAAGCTGACAGCCAGGTTCGTAGAGATCGCCAGGAGTGGGCAGACCAGTGAGCTCAATGATATCAAAGGCTTTGGCTTCGTGATGAACATTTCCTGTCATCCACTCCAGGACCCAAGTCTTCGGATCTCGGTTGTACCCACGGATGTGAAGTGTGGCATAGAATTGGAGCAGCAACTCTTCATTCCAGTGCTCTTGGTTGGTGACAAACGGCAACAATCCAACCTCTTTGAAGCAATCCAGAGCTTCTTCCAGACAGGGCAGACCAGCTATTGCTTCGTTGTCAAGGCGCTTATGTGGGAAGATGCGACCTTGATTGTACAGAATGCAGGAGTAATAGCTTCGCTGCGGATAGCTCCAGAACTGATCAGAAGATATTCTTTCCCTTGAGTAGGGGTTCTGGGAGCTATTCAAGAAAGTATTGTCTGCTTTGAAGCCGTTGACATTGAAGGATCCAGGAGCTGATGCAGGACCTGGAAACCTGGGCAACCTTGGAATTGGCTTCTGTACCTGAGGCCTATGCTCAACATGATAGTCAAACTGAGGACCAGCAGCAGGCGCAGGAACAAGAGCAGTAGCATTTGCTTCACTAACTTCGGGTTCTTGGGTTGGTGGAGGCTCCACATTTGCTTCAGCCATGACAGCGTCAGTGGCTTCATTGGTGTTGGTGGTGGCAGCCTCAAGATTTTCTACCTCCACTTGATGAGCTAGAGGGTCGGGAACAGACACGTTCTCCTCGAGAACAGCTTCTTGGTGAGACGGGGATGTAGCAACTCTTGGGGTTTCTTTTTCATCGGCTGATGCAGCCGGAATGTCTTCAGCAGCTTTAGCTTCAGACTCGAAGACTGGAGGCCTTGGTCCTTTGCGAAGCCTGCGTAACGCTGGCGACGCCTGTGGAGTTGTCTGGGCCTCAAATTCATCTTCCTCTTGCGCTTGTGGGTGATCAGCCTAAAAGTGCGTTATATCGACTAGAGGGGGGGTGAATAGGCGATTTTTATGAAAGTCTTCACAACGTGGAAGTTATGAAGACAAACAGAATAGACAGGCCTTTCACTAAGCAGCGGAAGTTAGATTACACTAGGCAAGCCATGGTCAAGTATTCAATAAAGTGAAAGCACAGTGACAAAAGCTTCAGTGTAATAAGGATCAGGTAGGAAGAAGTTATGAAGCCAATCAAATCATACAGTTATGTTGTGAAGACAAAAGATAGAGCAAGCATGCAATGGCTTCACAATGAATAACAGTAAGTTGAAGGGAAGTGAAGATGAAACCAGTGACACGTTGAAGACAATGATTTGTTGGACCAGTTCCAGTTGCTGTGACAACTGTACGTCTGGTTGGAGCGGCTAGGTATTTAAACCAAAGGACACACGGTCCCGGACACCCAGTCAAGGACACTTGGTCCAAGACACCCAGTCCTCACCGTTTTCTCCTTGAGCTAAGGTCACACAGACCTCGCCCAATCACTCTGGTAAGTCTTCAAGGTAGACTCCCAAACCTTCACAGACTTTGTTCACCGGCAATCCACAATTTCTCTTGGATGCTCAGAACGCGACGCCAAACCGTCTGGTGGATGCACAGTCCTCAAGTGTAATAAGTCTTCAGATCACACAGACACGAAGACTTAAGTGATGCCCAATTTACTCTGGCTCTGGGTGGTTAGGGCTTTTCTCCTCACTAGGAATTTTTCTTTCAAAGGCTTCGAGGTGGGTTGCTCTCAAACGACAAAAGCCGTGCACTGAAATCTGAGCAGCCAACCGTTTATGGTTGTGGGGGGTGGACTATTTATAGCCACTTGGCAACCCGACCTGATCTGTCCGAAATGACCCTGGGTCACTAAGGAACTGACACGTGTACCAACGGTCGGATTTCGAACTCACACGGCAACTTTACTTGGGCTACAAGTAAAGCTGACTTGTCTGACTCTGGACAAGATTTTCTCTCATAGGCTTCGCTTGAAGACATAGGATTTGAATTAGGCATCACTTCAGTCATTCTGACTGGTTCTCTTCGACCCCACTTAACAGTACGGTGGTTCCTATGACACAACATGAATGAAATAAAACTACGAAGGATCTAGGTCTTCGAGTTTCAAAAGCTTCATAGGGAGTCTTCTCATGTCATTGTCTTCAATATGAATATCTTCATAAACCACCATTGTCTTCAATGTCTTCGTACATTTTTAGGGTCATCTCTGGTAGTAAAACCGAATCAATGAGGGACTTCTACCTGTGTTTTCCTGCAATTCTCACAAACACATTAGTCCCTCAACTAGGTTTGTCGTCAATACTCCAAAACCAACTAGGGGTGGCACTAGATGCACTTACACAGCCCATGATGCATCCTGAGCAATTGGCGTCAGAGGACGACCAATGCTGATGAGTTTGCTGTGCGTAAGCACAGGCGATGATACCTGTTGGTGCTCGATCTGAGGAAGAACTGCATCATCTTCAACATGGTCATGGTGACCAATGTCTTCAGCAGCGGTGGGATCAGCTGCTGGAAAGTCTCCAGCTTCATGAGCCTCTATGGAAGCAGGCTCATGGACAGTCAGTTGGCGCTCTTAATGTTCAGCGGCAGGGCGAACCATGGAGATGGGTTCAACAACTAAGGGCTCTGTGGGAGCAGCCCGTTCCTTCTTGGTCTTCCGCTTCTTCTTGGAGGGAGCAGCATCAGAGGCTTTAGAGTGTTTCCTCTTTCTGGCTTCAGCCTCAGCAGTCCTCATCTTCTTCAGTTCTGAAGCGGTTGACCTGGCCTTTGGCTTTGTGCCAGTCATGCTAGTTGGGAAGACAATGGGATCTGCTTCCTGCCTTGGTGTGGGTTCGGCCACAGTGGGCTTCTTCTTCTGCTTAGCAGCCATCCTGGGATCAATGCCCGGACGCCCAAGGGCCTTGCGCTTCTCAGCCTCGTTGTAGCCTTGCACACACTTGTCAGTCAGGCTCTTCATGCATTCACGAGAACCCTGAGCTATTGCACGTTTCTTGAGAAAGGCTTCTTTGAGCTCGTGCAGCATAATCTTGAAGTTCTTCACCTCTTGCACGCTGAGCTTGGCCATATGCTTCTTTAACTGAGCTTTCTCAAAGTCAATCTTCTTCTTCAGTTCAACAATGCGCTGGGCGATAGCTAACTCTGAAGCAATGGCGCCATGGAAGGCGACACTGAGGCCAATGGGAAGTTGCAGATTTTCGAAGCTGAGGTTGGGCGTGTCAAACCACTCATCAATGAAGTTGTGGATGATTGCTACGTCAAAAAGAGGCAGATCATTGAAGATTTCTGCTTCTTCTTTGCTCTTGATCAGTTGCTCAAGAGCGTCATCTACAAGATCTTCATCACTGGACAGATCGATGGCATCGTTACGCAGAATAGCAGCAGCTATCAGTTCTTGGCCGGTGTGTGGCAGAGGCATCTTAACTTTCTGGGGCTTGGAGATGCGTGACAAATCTTCAGACTGCACACTGTCTTCAGGAGGTGCAGTAGCCAGTGGCTTCGCCCGTGAGATTTTTGGTGCAGAGGCAGGCTTTGAAGCTTTAGGCTGCTTCAACTTCTTTGGCTTCGGCGCTGCAAGTGCGTCATCTGATTCAGCATCATCTGCAGGCTCATTCACGGCTGTCCCTTGAACTATGATATGAGTGATGAGACCTTCCAAGTTGTAGAAGGGCCCAAGAAGATTGGGTTCAGCTTCGCGAGTTCCATCGGCACGGGGAGCAGAGGGACCAGGGTTGAAGTCTAATCCCAAAGACTTGTTCTGCTTCGCTGAGTTCTGGGCAAACTGGAAGTTGCGCTTGAACAGATTGTCGTCATGACACCATAGCAGTGATGATGGGTCAGCATCCGCAGGCTGTGGTCCACGGACCATGCAGGGATAGAAGCCTTGTTCAATGGCTTCATCTCTGGACCTGGGTTGAAGATTTTTGTAGAGGATGTCTCCCCATGGTCGCTTGATGGCATTCTTTTCAGCATATTCCTTTGTCACAAATCTGTACTTGAACCACTGTTCTGCCCAATATCGTCGAATCCATTGGATTCGTGTCTTGCGCTGATTGCAATCCTCTGCAGTATTTGTCTTGTACAGCTCTGAGAGGTCATCGGGCAGATCTCTTGATGTTTCTCCTCGACGCTTTCTGCCACCCTTCCTTGTTGATTTCTCTACATCCATGAACTTTAAACTGAATGGCTTCAATACGTTCAAAGGATTCAAAGGCTTTTGCTTGCTGGACAAACAGGAACTGTGGGAGGGAAGGGGAAGAGGTCATATGCATTCTCAGAAGATTTTGAAGATAAATCAGTTTAGAAGACATTGACCTCATCGTGCGAAGACATTCACTCATAGATAAGGAGTTGGTTCCAGATTTGTACGAATCCACGAATCAGTACAAGTGAGGAATCTAACTACTTTGTGAAGCATAAGTGAATATACTAGGCATATTATGAGATGCAGTATGAAGTGGATCCAACATGTGTGAACAAAAACCACTTGTGGTAGAAAGTGATGAATCTGTAGGATCAAAGGGGCCGTAAAACGGAAGTTTTATTTACCACACGTAGAACTACAAGACGGAGTGGAAGAGGAGGCCGAGCAGTCCGATCGTGCGTGCCCTAACTTGGCGACGGAGGACACCTACGGCAACGGCGGAGAAGATGATGTCCGCGGTCGGCGTGAAAACGGCGTCGGAGAGGTTGCGGCAGCTAAGCGCTTCGTCGCCTGCGTCGTCGAGGGCTAGCGGTGGCGCTAGGGTTCGTGCGAGAGTGAAAGAAGAGATAATGACTGTGGTGTGGCGTCTATTTATAGGGACAGGGGCGGCTCAGTGTTATTACACAGGTGCCCCTGGCGATTCACATCTGTGGAACACGTGGCCATCATGCAGCATATCGGAGGTTATTCCATGTCCCACGCACGCCTGGATTGTCGGGTGGTCGTTCCCACTTCTCCGGGTTTCAAATGAAGGAATTAGCATTGAAAGCAGACTTAATGTTTGTCTCTGTATCTTCTGCTGACAAGGACGCAGAGAAGACATTTGACAGTTTCAAAAGAATTCATATGATTCGGAGAGATAGAGTTTGAGATAGAAAGCATAGAGAGGTTAGGGTCCGATCACATTCACTTAGTTCAAAAGATTCAACAAGAAGACATAGCTATAAGTGAATGCTATAGAGGACAGAACACTAGTATACATATATAATCATCGTAGTGAAGATAATCATGAAGACATGTTGAGATTGAAGCCAAACCAAATGTGAATACCTAGCAAATGTAACGCCATGAGTGAAACACTTCAAACAGAACATTTGGTGGTGGCGTGACCCACCGTATAGGAAGTATTAGACCCAGACACGGCGCACAATTATCGTGGCGCTCCGAAGTCAAATTCCTCATTAATGTATTCACACTTAGAATGCATGTCTTCATTGATTGAAGATATACTTTACTTCGTGTGTTGCACATCTAAGTCATCAATATGCATAAGTGTTAGGATGTGTGCCTGATCACAGGACATTTGAGGATTCCAAGATATTTAGCTCACACCGTAACTTGCAAAATCTTTTCTCATCCAAGGGCTTGGTGAAGATATCTGCCAATTGCTCTTCAGTGTTGACGTGTATGATATCAATATCTTCCTTCACAACATGATCTCTGAGAAAGTGATGACGAATCTCAATGTGCTTTGTCTTCGAGTGCTGAACTGGGTTGTTGGCAATCTTGATGGCGCTTTCATTGTCGCAGTAGACTGGTACTTGCTTCAGATGAATACCATAGTCTTTGAGTGTTTGCTTCATCCACAGAAGCTGAGCGCAGCAAGATCCAGCAGCAATGTATTCAGATTCAGCAGTGGAGAGAGATACACAGTTCTGCTTCTTTGAAGACCAACATACAAGTGATCGTCCCAGAAAATGACATGTGCCTGATGTAGACTTGCGATCCACCTTGTCACCAGCATAATCAGCATCCGAGAATCCAACCAGATCAAACTCTGAGCCCTTTGGATACCATAATCCTAGAGTTGGGGTGTAAGCCAAATATCGAAGAATTCGCTTCACAGCTAAGTGATGCGATACCTTTGGTGCCGCTTGGAACCGAGCACACATGCAAACACTAAGCATAATATCTGGCCTAGATGCACATAGATAAAGTAAAGAACCAATCATGGAGCGGTATACCTTTTGATCGAACTCTTTACCATTGTCGTCGGGACCCAGATGATGTTTGGCTGGAATTGGCGTCGTGAAGCCTTTGCAGTCTTGCATACCGAACTTCTTCAGGCAATCTTTGAGATACTTCTCTTGAGATATAAAGATGCCATTGCGTTGCTGTCGTATTTGAAGACCAAGGAAGAACTTCAGCTCTCCCATCATGGACATCTGGTATTTCTATTGCATCATATATCCAAATTCTTCACTATATTTCTGATTGGTGCAGCCGAAGATAATGTCATCCACATATATTTGGCACACAAACAGTTCACCATCATATGTCTTCGTGAAGAGCGTGGGGTCGAGGGAACCAGGTGTGAAGCCTTTGCTCTTCAGGAAGTATTTGAGTGTGTCGTACCAAGCCCGAGGAGCCTGTTTGAGGCCATACAGTGCCTTGTTGAGCTTGTATACCATGTCAGGATGTTTTGGATCTTCAAAGCCAGGTGGTTGTGCAACATACACTTCTTCTTCAATCTTGCCATTGAGAAAAGCGCTCTTCACATCCATTTGATATAGAAGTATGTTATGATGATTTGCATAGGCCAGCAGTATGCGTATGGCTTCAAGTCGAGCCACAGGAGCGAATGTTTCATCGAAGTCAATCCCTTCAACTTGAGTATATCCTTGAGCAACGAGGCGAGCTTTGTTTCTGACAACTTGACCATGCTCATCTTGCTTGTTGCAATATATCCATTTGGTGCCTATTACGTTGTGCTTCCGAGGATCAGGACGCTTAACTAGTTCCCATACATTATTCAGCTCAAACTGTTGAAGCTCTTCTTGCATAGCTTGAATCCATTCAGGTTCCTTGAAGGCTTCTTCAACTTTCTTGGGTTCTGTTATTGAGACGAATGCGAAGTGCCCACAGAAATTTGCTAGCTGTGTTGCCCTTGAACGAGTGAGCGGACCAGGTGCATTGATGCTATCAATTATTCTCTCAATCTGCACTTCATTGGCAACACGAGGATGTACAGGGCGAAGATTTTTCTCTTGCTGATCATTGTCATTGTTAGAGGGATTGTCTTCAGGCTGAGCATTGTCTTCAGGTTGATCAGGTGCGGAGATGATAAGTTCCTCTTCAGGTTGAGCTTCAGAGGGTATGATTTCTCCAATTCCCATTAGTTTGATTGATTCACTAGATGGAACTTCATCTAGCACATTTGGCAGGTGCTCTCTTTGTGAACCGTTAGTCTCATCGAACCGCACATCCATTGTTTCAACCACTTTATAATGAAAGAGATTGAAGACTCTGTAGGAGTGCGAATCCTTTCCATATCCAAGCATAAAACCCTCATGTGCTTTTGGTGCAAATTTTGAAGTGTGATGTGGATCCTTGATCCAGCACCTGGCGCCAAATACTCTGAAGTAACTGACATTTGGCTTCTTGCCAGTAAGGAGCTCATAAGATGTCTTGTTCAGAAGCTTGTGAAGATAAACACGATTGATTGTATGGCATGCAGTATCAATGGCTTCAGGCCAGAATTTTCTTGGAGTCTTGTATTCATCAAGCATCGTTCGGGCCATCTCAATCAGTGTTTTGTTCTTGCGTTCGATGACGCCATTCTGCTGTGGCATGTACGGAGCTGAGAATTCATGTGTGATACCCAAAGTATCAAGATATGTATCAAGGCCAGTGTTCTTGAATTCAGTGCCATTGTCACTTCTGATGTGCTTTATCTTGGCGCCATAGTTGTTCATTGCTCGATTGGCGAAGCATCTGAAGACATCCTGCACTTCAGTCTTGTAGAGGATTATATGCACCCAAGTATATCTAGAATAATCATCAACAATGACAAAGCCATAGAGACAAGCAGTAGTAGTAAGAGTTGAATAATGAGTGGGACCGAAAAGATCCATGTGGAGCAGTTCGAAGGGTCGAGTTGTTGTCATGATTGTCTTCAAGGGATGCTTGGCCCTCGTTATCTTTCCTTCTTCACAGGCACCGCATAAGTGATCTTTCTTGAACTTGACGCCCTCGATGCCTATGACATGCTTCTTCTTTGCAAGGGTGTGCAGGTTCCTCATGCCAGCATGCCCTAGTCTTTGATGCCAGAGCCAGCATTCTGAAGCTTTTGCCAGAAGACATACGGCAAGCTGTGGTCCTGCTGAGAAATCTACCACGTACAAATCATCTTTCCTATACCCTTAAAACACTAGAGACTTGTCAGATTCCATTAGAACAAGACAACGATATTTTCCAAACATCACAATCATGTTTAAATCACAAAGCATTGAGACAGACATTAAGTTGAAACCAAGGGATTCAACAAGCATGACTTTATCCATGTGTTGATCCTTTGAGATTGCAACTCTACCTAGACCCAATACCTTGCTTTTACCAGTGTCAGCAAATGTGATATGACTTTTGTCAGATGGACGTAAAGTTGAGTCCATGAGAAGGCTTCGCTTGCCAGTCATGTGATTGGTACACCCACTATCAATACTCCATTCTGAAGCTGCTGGTGTCGTACCCTACAGTGCAGTTAGGGGGATAGGCTTCATGAAGAGAATTGTGAAGCAAAAACATTTGATGAACCAGTAGGTTATGAAAGCTTAGATCAAGATTTGGACTGATAGGGCGAGTAGCAAGCGATTCAGGAACAAAGTACATAATAAGACCATTCGGGCATTTGATCTTGCGCCCTACAAGATTTTTAAGGTCCCCAGCAATAGCGTCAGACAATTTTATTTTTTTGCTGGAGACCCTTCCCTGCAAAAGAGAGTTAAGCTTTCTTAACCACCCACATCTTCAAGGGTGGCTTAGAAGCAATAAGTCCAAGTGCAGCATCTGAGAACTTTGGCTTTGGAGCCCTAGCAAAAAGTCTTGCAGGAGGACAATAGTACTCATAAGAATAAGCAGAATAGTTCTTGGTCTTATGAACATTGCGGTTTGATGAACCGTGCTCATATTCATAGGCCTGAGTATGGCTTCCCTGCAAAACATTTGCGTTAGTGCGACTCCGGTGAGTCCTCTGTCTGTATGAAGCCTTTGGACCGTATGAAGCCTGTGGTCTGGGGTTTGTCTTCCTCACCTGTGGTGTCATGATGACATTCACAGGAAGATTCTCCAAACACCTTTTCGGCACCCAGATATTCTTCATAGGCGGTCCATTCCTGCAGTTAGTACCAATATACCTGGCAAATACTTCACCATTTTGATTCTTAAACAGTTTATAGTTTGCATCAAAGGATTCATCAATGACAATGGGTTAGCACAAGTGAAGCCAGATAGAGTGGATGGATCTGATGAAGGTTCCTTTGCAGCAACCCATGTGGTTTTGGGGTACTGCTCAGGTTTCTAGTAAGAGCCATCAGCATTCATTTTCCTTACGAACCCAACACCCTCTTTCCTAGGGTTTCGGTTCAGGATCTGCCTTTTGAGGACATCACATAGTGTTTGATGCCCTTTGAGACTTTTGTACATCCCTGTTTCAAGCAGTGTCTTCAACCTAGCATTCTCATCAGCAATAACTGACGTGGTATCCTCAGCAGAGGGGTTAGTTCCCACATCAACAGTTGAAGATATTGCAACAGTAGCAGCAGTAGAACATTCAGCAACAGAAGTAGCATTATCACGCTCAATGCATTTAAGACATGGTGGTTCAAATCCTTCCTGAGCGGAACTGATCTGTTTGGCGCTAAGTGACTCGTTTTCCTATTGAAGATCTTCATGAGCCGCTCTCAATTTCTCAAGATCTTGCTTCCTTTGAAGATAATCATAGGAAAGCCTTTCATGAGTTGTTGAGAGCGTTTCATGACGACTTTCAAGTTCCTCATACTTAACATGAAGATTTTTTATGTCTTCAATTAAGGACTGAGATCGAGTCATTTCAGCGTCTAGCAGATCATCGCTTTTGTCTAACAGTTTCTGAATATGTTCCATAGCTTTCTGTTGTTCAGTTGCAATTTTAGCAAGTGTTTTGTAGCTGGGTTTGGAATCACAATCAGAGTCATCTTCACTAGATGTTTGATAGTAAGTAGTGAGTGTGTTTACCTTGGCACCACGTGCCATGAAGCAGTAGGTAGGAGCGGAGTAGTCCTTGTCATTTGAATCGGTGTCGGTGATGAAGTCGTTGTCTTCAGTGTTGAAGATGGACTTGGCAACGTATGCTGTAGCCAGACTCGCAACGCCAGAATCGGACTCCTCCTCAGACTCCACCTCCGCCTCCTCAGAAGCAGACTCCTCCTCTAAATCCATTTCCTTGCCAACAAACGCACGGGCCTTGCCAGATGAGCTTTTCTTGTGTGATGAAGACTTCGAGGAAGACTTGGGAGAAGACTTTGAGTATTTCTTCTTCTTCTTGTTGTCAGAGTCATACTCCTTGCTCTTCTTCTTCTTGTTGTTCTCATTGTCCCACTGCGGACACTCAGAGATGTAGTGGCCAGGTTTCTTGCACTTGTGGCATGATCTTTTCTTGTAGTCATAAGCAGAAGCTTCATCATTCCTTGAGCTTGATCGTGAAGACTTTCTGAAGCCTTTCTTCTTGATGAATTTTTGGAACTTCTTCACAAGCATAGCAAGCTCCTTTCCAATGTCTTCAGGATCATCAGTACTGCTGTCGGATTCTTCTTCAGATGTGGAGACAGCTTTTGCCTTCAAGGCACGAGTTCTCCCATAGTTGGGACCGTAGATATCTCTTTTCTCAGAAAGCTGAAACTCATGTGTGTTGAGCCTCTCAAGTATGTCAGACGGATCGAGTGTCTTGAAATCAGGATGTTCTTTAATCATCAGGGCTAGGGTGTCAAACGAACTATCAAGTGATCTCAGGAGTGTCTTGACGACTTCATGCTTGGTGATCTCAGTAGCGCCGAGGGCTTGAAGCTCATTTGTGATGTCAGTGAGTCGATCAAATGTGAGCTGGACATTCTCATTGTCATTTCTCTTGAAGCGGTTGAAGAGGTTGCGAAGGACACTGATTCTCTGATCTCTCTGGGTTGAGACGCCTTCGTTGACCTTGGAGAGCCAGTCCCAGACTATCTTAGATGTTTCCAAAGCACTCACGCGGCCATACTGTCCTTTGGTCAGATGACCACAAATGATATTCTTGGCAGTAGAGTTCAGTTGAACGAACTTCTTGACGTCAGCAGCAGTGACACCTTCTCCAGCCTTGGGAACGCCGTTCTTGACGACATACCATAGGTCGACGTCAATGGCTTCAAGATGCATGCGTATCTTATTCTTCCAGTAGGGATATTCAGTTCCATCGAAGACGGGGCACGCAGCGGAGACTTTAATTATCCCTGCAGTCGACATAGCTAAAACTCTAGATGGTTAAACTGAATCACACAGAACAAGGGAGTACCTTGCTCTGATACCAATTGAAAGTGTGTTATATCGACTAGAGGGGGGGTGAATAGGCGATTTTTATGAAAGTCTTCAAAACATGGAAGTTTCGAAGACAAATGATAAAAATAAACCTATTATCATGCAGCGGAAGGTAGACTACACTAGGCAAGCCATAGTCAAGTATTCAATGAAGTGAAAGCACAATGACTAATAGCAGCTAGGTAGTAAGGATCAGATAGGAAGATATTATGAAGCGAATCAGATCAAGCAGTCACTCAGTGAAGACAAAAGATAATGCAATCATACAACGACTTCACAAGGACCAACAGTAAGTAAAGGGAAGGGAAGGATGAAACCAGTGACTTGTTGAAGACAATGATTTGTTGGACCAGTTCCAGTTGTTGTGACAACTGTACGTCTGGTTAGGGCGGCTAGGTATTTAAACCTGAGGACACACAGTCCCGGACACCCAGTCCTGAACACACAGCTCAGGACACCCAGTCCTCACCGTATTCTCCTTGAGCTAAGGTCACACAGACCTCGCCCAATCACTCTGGTAAGTCTTCAAGGTAGACTCCCAAACCTTCATAGACTTTGTTCACCGGCGATCCACAATGGCTCTTGGATGCTCAGAATGCGACGCCTAACTGGCTGGAGGATTCACAGTCCTCAAGTGTAATAAGTCTTCAGATCACACAGACATGAAGACTTAAGTGATGCCTAACACTCTTTAGCTCTGGGTGGTTAGGGCTTTATCCTCGCAAGGAATTCTTTCTCAAAGGCTTCGAGGTGGGTTGCTCTCAAACGACAAAAGCCGTACTCTAACTCTGAGCAGCCAACCGTTTATGGTTGTAGGGGGTGGGCTATTTATAGCCACTAGGCAACCCGACCTGATTTGTCTGAAATGACCCTGGGTCACTAAGGAACTGACATGTGTTCCAACGGTCAGATTTCAAACACACACGACAACTTTACTTGGGCTATAAGCAAAGCTGACTTGTCCGACTCTGGACAAGATTCGGTCTCATAGTCTTCACTCGAAGACATAGGTTTTGGTTAAGCATCACTTCAGTCATTCTGACTGGTTCTCTTGGACCCCACTTAACAGTACGGTGGTTCCTATGACTCAACAAAGAAGAAAAGGAACTATGAAAGATCTAAGTCTTCGAGCTCCATATGCTTCATGCGACGTCTTCTAGTGTCATAGTCTTCAATATGAATATCTTCACATACCACATTTGACATCAATGTCTTCATAAATTTTTAGGGGTCATCTCTGGTAGGAAAACCGAATCAATGAGGGACTTCTACCTGTGTTATCCTGCAATTCTCACAAACACATTAGTCCCTCAACTAGGTTTGTCGTCAATACTCCAAAACCAACTAGGGGTGGCACTAGATGCACTTACACTCTGAAAAGGTTGAAAGTTGGCATGATAGCATCATTTCATCCACATAGCATGTGCAAGAAAGCTGAGAGGGTTACGGAAAAAATTGGATGCACTCCATGTACAAAACGGACAATCTCTTTCGAAGTATCACGATTTCATACGGAAACTCGTCTGTTACAAAGGGATTTCATTTTTTTTAACTTATTTGAACTCCTGACTTTGTGTGTGTTCAAAATACACAATTCAAAGCCACATCATCAATTTTCATCCCTTTCTGACTTCATTTGTTATTTTTCATGCATTTACTGATTATTTTGAGCTATAAGGCCCTGAAATTGAAAAGCATTTCAAATGAACTCTGAAAAGGTTGAAAGTTGGCATGGTATCATCATTTCATCCACACAGCAGGTGTAAAAAAGTTGAGACGGTTACGACAAAAACTGGATGCACTTCGTGTACAAAATGGACAATCTCTTTCGAAGTATCAAGATTTCACACGGAAACTCGTCTGTTACAAAGGGATTTCATTTTTTAAAACTTATTTGAACTCCTGACTTTTTGTGTGTTCAAAATGCATCATTCAAAGCCACATCATCAATTTTCAACCCTTTCTGACTTTATTTGTTATTTTTCATGCATTTACTGATTATTTTGAGCTATAAGACCCTGAAATTGAAAAGCAGTTCAAATGAACTCTCAAAAGGTTGAAAGTTGGCATGGTATCATCATTTCATGCACATACCATGTGCAAGAAAGCTGAGAGGGTTACGGAAAAAACTGGATGCACTTCGTGTACAAAACAGACAATCTCTTTTGAAGTATCAGGATTTCACACGGAAACTCATCTTTACAAAGGGATTTCATTTTTTAAAACTTATTTGAACTCCTGACTTTTTGTGTGTTCAAAATGCACCATTAAAAGCCACATCATCAATTTTCAACCATTTCTGACTTCATTTGTTATTTTTCATGCATTTACTGATTATTTTGAGCTATAAGGCCCTGAAATTGAAAAGCATTTCAAATGAACTCTGAAAAGGTTGAAAGTTGGCATGGTATCATCATTTCATCCACATAGCATGTGCAAGAAAGTTGAGAGGGTTATGGCAAAAACTGGATGCATTTCGTGTACAAAACGGACAATCTCTTTCGAAGTATCAGGATTTCGTACGGAAACTCGTCTGTTACAAAGGGATTTCATTTTTTAAACTTAGTTGAACTCCAGACTTTTTCTGTGGTCAAAATGCACCATTCAAAGCCACATCATCAATTTTCAACCCTTTCTGACTTCATTTGTTATTTTTCATGCATTTACTGATTATTTTGAGCTATAAGACCCTGAAATTGAAAAGCATTTCAAATGAACTCTGAAAAAAAATTGGCATGGTATCATCTTTTCACCCACATAGCATGTGCAAAAAAGTTGAGAGGGTTACGGCAAAAACTGGATGCACTTCGTGTACAAAACGGACAATCTGTTTCGAGATATCAGGGTGTCATACGGAAACTCGTCTATTACAACAAGCATTTGAAATGAACTACGAAAGGTTGAAAGTTGGCATGGTATCATCATAATAGTTGTGGAGAGAAAGTCTTACTTTTTCTTCGCTTGTGTCCTTTGCTTATTGCGCCGTAACCATGGATAATCTTCATCATTATCAGGATGATTGGGTCAGCCTTGACTTTGAAGGGAGGAATTTCATGAAACTTTTCATAATCATCACACATGTCTGTCTTGCCCTCCACTCCCACGATGTCCCTTTTTCCTGAGAGAACTATGTGACGCTTTGGCTCATCGTATGATGTATTCGCTTACTTATCTTTTTTTCTCGGTTTGGTAGACATGTCCTTCACATAGATAACCTGTGCCACATCATTGGCTAGGACGAACGGTTCGTCAGTGTACCCAAGATTGTTCAGATCCACTGTTGTCATTCCGTACTGTGGTTCTACCTGTACCTCGCCTCCTGGCAGATTGACCCATTTGCACTTAAACAAAGTATAGCTCATCACAAACAGTGTTGTCACCTCTGAGACGTGTTTCCAACCAACTGCTGAAAGTCCTGATGTGTTCACATGTACCAATCGTCACACTGCTTCGGGTGTTTGGAGCGCAGACTGTTCTTGTGTTCATCGACATACGGGGTCACCAAGGTAGAGTTCTGTAGAACTGTGTAGTGTGCTTGAGACCAAGAATGCCCGTGCCTGCATATTATTAAGTCCCCTCCAAGAGTGCCTTTTCCAGCCAGTCTCCCCTCATACCGCGATTTAGGGAGACCTGTCTTCTTAAGGCCAGGAATGAAGTCAACACAAAACCCAATGACATCCTCTGTTTGATGGCCCATGGAGATGCTTCCTTCTGGCCTAGCGTGGTTATGGAGATATTTCTTTAGGACTCCCATGAACCTCTCAAAGGGGTACATATTGTGTAGAAATACGGGGCCCAGAATGACAATCTCGTCAACTAGATGAACTAGGACGTGCGTCATGATATTGAAGAAGGATGGTGGGAACACCAGCTCAAAACTGACAAGACATTGCGCCACATCACTCCTTAGCCTTGGTATGATTTCTACATCGATCACCTTCTGAGAGATTGCATTGAGGAATGCAGATAGCTTCACAATGGCTAATCGGATGTTTTCTGGTAGAAGCCCCCTCAATGCAACCGGAAGCAGTTGCGTCATAATCACGTGGCAATCATGAGACTTTAAATTCTGGAACTTTTTCTCTGGCATATTTATTATTCCCTTTATATTCAACGAGAAGCCAGTCGGGACCTTCATACTAAGCAGGCATTCAAAGAAGATTTCCTTCTCTTCTTTGGTAAGAGCGTAGCTGGCAGGACCTTCATACTACTTTGGAGGCATGCCGTCTTTTTCGTGAAAACGTTGTAGGTCCTCCCATGCCTCAGCTGTATCTTTTGTCTTCCCATACACGCCCAAGAATCCTAGTAGGTTCACGCAAAGGTTCTTCATCACGTGCATCACGTCGATCGAAGAGCGGACCTCTAGGTCTTTCCTATAGGGTAGGTCCCAAAATATAGATTTCTTCTTCCACATGGGTGCGCGTCCCTCAGCGTCATTCGGAACAGCTACTCCATCGGGACCCTTTGCAAAGATTACGTGTAAATCATTGACCATAACAAGTACGTGATCACCGGTACGCATGGCGGGCTTCTTCCGGTGATCTGCCTCGCCTTTGAAATGCTTGCCTTTCTTTCGACATTGATGGTTGGTCGGAAGAAATCAACATGGCCCAGGTACACATTCTTCCTACATTTGTCCAGGTATATACTTTGGGTGTCAGCTAAACAGTGCGTGCATGTGTGGTATCACCTGCAAACTCAGCCCAGTACTGTCTCTCGATTTTTCTCCACTGCGAGCCGTCAGCGGGTGCTCTCAACTTCCCGTCTTTCTTACGGTCCTCACAGTGCCATCGCATCAACTTGGCATGCTCTTTGTTTCTAAACAGTCGTTTCAACCGTGGTATTATAGGAGTATACCACATCACCTTCGCAGGAACCCTCTTCCTGCGGGGCTTGCCGTCAACATCACCAGGGTCATCTCGTCTGATCTTATAATGCAATGCAACGCATACCGGGCATGCGTTCAAATCCTTGTACGCACCGCGGTAGAGGATGCAGTCATTAGGGCATGCATGTATCTTCTGCACCTCCAATCCTAGAGGGCATACGACCTTCTTTACTGCGTACGTACTGTCGGGCAATTCGTTATCCTTTGGAAGCTTCTTCTTCAATAATTTCAGTAGCTTCTCAAATCCTTTGTCAGGCACAACATTCTCTGCCTTCCACTGCAGCAATTCCAGTACGGTACCGAGCTTTGTGTTGCCATATTCGCAATTGGGGTACAACCCTTTTTTGTGATCCTCTAACATGCGATCGAACTTCAGCTTCTCCTTTTGACTTTCGCATTGCGTCCTTGCATCGACAATGACCAAGCGGAGATTATCATCATCGGGCACATCGTCTGGTTCCTCTTGATCTTCAACAGCTTCCCCCCTTGCAGCATCATCGGGCACATCGTCTGGTTCCTCTTGATCTTCAGCAGCTTCCCCCGTTGCAGCATCACCGTATTCAGGGGGCACATAGTTGTCATCGTCCTCTTCTTCTTCGTTGTCTTCCATCATAACCCCTATTTCTCCGTGCCTCGTCCAAACATTATAGTGTGGCATGAAACCCTTGTAAAGCAGGTGGGTGTGAAGGATTTTTCGGTCAGAGTAAGACTTTGTATTCCCACATTTAGGGCATGGACAACACATAAAACCATTCTGCTTGTTTGCCTCAGCCACTTCGAGAAAATCATGCACGCCCTTAATGTGCTCGGAGGTGTGCCTGTCACCGTACATCCATTGCCAGTTCATCTGCGTGCATTATATATAATTATGTATGTCAAAAGTAAGAAAATTAGACAAGTATCTATGTAAAGTAAGAAATTTTTTCTTTCAGAAAGAAGATAAGAACAAGAGGCTCACCATGGTGGTGCCGGTGACGAGATCGGCACGGGTGATCGACGGCGGTGAAGACGGGGACGGGGCGTGACGGACCGCTAATATAAACCTAGACAAATCTCGGCAAAAATAGAGCTCGGAGGTCGAGATTCGAGAGGAGAAAGCTTAACTAGTGTGGCTCGGGCATGTCATCGAACACCTCATGTGCATAGGAGGTGAGCTAGAGCACCCAAATGCCCTCCCCTCGCCGGCCAGCAAAAAACAGAGCACTGTGGAGTGCTCTGCTGTGGCGATGGGGTATATATAGGCAACTCATTTGTCCCGGTTCATGGCTGGAACCGGGACTAAAGCTCCCCCTTCTGTCCCGGTTCGTGCCACGAACCGGGACCAACGCCTCTTGCTCTTCTATGTTTTGCCACGGTTCCAACATTTCGTTCAGATCGAACATGGTCTTTATGCTCAAAGAATATCTCTACATCGTCAGAGGAGTAAATCCCACAATCGAGCTATCTAGTCTCTTGTTGAACTTTCCGATGGCCCCGTAAGTTGTCGTTATGATCATCGTATTACTGATGACGTTTGAGCAATTCCAAAGTCCAATGTACGGTAGGAAATGACTACGATACACGATACTCTCATGGTCCGAGAAACTAAAACACATACTAACACTCCATGTTATAACAATTGATTTCAGACGATATTATTTCAAAAGTATAACGGACAAGATTTGGTAAATTTAATATGATCGTCATTCTAACGGTATACTCTCAATGTTGTTTTAGGACTATCGTTACACTTAACGATATTGTAAGATCCAAAAAACATGATCACCACAACACTTAAGCCAGTCTTAAGGCAAGACCAGAACCTATATTATACCGTTTATCATTTCACACGTGCATATGAGGTTTTCACCGAATCGCATATTTCAAAATCATAATAGTTATAGCTTCAAATATAAAATCTTAATTATGAAAATAAAAATATAATAATACAATGTTATTATTTCTAGGACATATTTCCAACAATGTGGGAGGTGCCGAGTGAAAGCTCCATGCCTTGGCGTCGACGGTGTCGATGCATGTGGGTATCGTGTCCCTCTTGGGGGCATCTCCTTGGCCTCCCTCACTACTCCTTTTACCAGCAACTAGTTGAATGCCCGTGCGTTGCTACGGAGACACAACTATCTATCTGTTAACACCAAGGATATCAAGCCAATACCAAATCATCACCTTAATCTTGAATACCAGACACCGTGTCATGCATACATATTTCCCATGGATATCAAACCAATATGAAATCATCGCCTTAGTTTTGAATAGCAGACACCATGTCATGCATACATATTCTTACATATAAGCCTTTTTAAAGATTCCAATATTGACTACATACGTAGCAAAATGAGTGAATCTATATTCTAAAATATGTCTATATACATCCGTATGTAGTTCGTATTGAAATCTCTAAAAGGGCTTATATTTAGAAACAGAGGGAGCATTTTCCAAGGATATCAAGCCAATATCAAATCATCACCCGAGTTTTGAATACCACACAGGGTGTTATGCATACATATTCCAGCTCGACTCGAATAATTACCCATATAAAACAGACACGAAATCTCTTCTCAAGAATAAGGATGTGCCCTGATAGAAGATAAATGGTTTTTATAGATAAACAATAATGGTTATGTCAGCATAAAGCAGATCCATACATGGAGTTATAAGAGAGAAAAATGATACATGTAGTAGCTACTTGTGAGCGAAGAGAAATTTGACTATTTTTTTGTTCAGCTTTGTATTTTGGTATTGTACTCCTTGACTACATAGGTTTGCCCTTGCTCCTTGGGATTCCGGCCATACCTTATCCTTTTGTGAACTAAAAAATAAAAATTATCAGAGATCACCCATACGACTAACAACTATTACGAAAACCAGGCACTACATACATAGAACTAAATTATTCTCAAACAATGCCGAGCCATTAATTGCATGAGAGATTTTATATCCCTCCAAATATTCCGTCCAACCTGCAATTTCCATTGACCATAGAGAAAATAGATGCAAAGAGCCAGCCTTTTTTCCTCCTCCATCCAGCACTGAGATGACAAAGTAAACACTATAAACTACAGGAAGGATCAGCCACTTTGATCCAAAATTCTGACTATCCATGTTAAAGAAATGGATTTATGAGCTTATTTGACAGAATATAGGTTAGGTGAATACAGCTATTGCCAAGAGTAAATCTTCCGGAATTAGATGTCGAAAATATGAACACCTTCCTGTCAATGAGGAGGAACCTAAACAAGCCTGCAGTTGTGTTCTTTTTAGGGCACCATCATATATATAACAGAACCTAAATCAAGTCAGATGTGTTCTTTTTAGGGCATCTACTTGCTAAATCAAGTTGTAGGATATATATAAGAGGAAGGGCCAGAATGATTTTGAATGCTCACAACTCACGTCTATAGAAAGACATTCCAAAGTGAAGCGTGGATCCAGCTCATAAAATATATATATATATATATATATATATATATATATATATATATATATATATATATATTACAAAGAAGAATGGATGGAAGACGAAATTGTGTATTATACTACTTTCGTTAGTACTTTATACCAGAACACGGCAAAACAAAAAATTACTGCAGATTTCAGTGACATAAAAAATCTTCTAGTTTACTGCTTTCCTCGGAATTTTGCAGTGGTACACATTTCTGATCAAACTATCCATCACCTGGGTCTCCAAATAAAAAACTACTCCATCCGTCCCAAATTAAGTGTCTCAACTTTGTACTAATTTTAGTAGTAAGTTGTACTAAAGTTGAGACACTTACTTTGGGACGTGGAGAGTACCGTTTACTGCTGGTCTACGACCATACCACTTGTTAGATTAAAAACATGAACAAACAATGCAATTCTTATTCAAGCAAAACAGACAATAAAAGTTAGCACAATATGTATATCTCCATTCATGATGAAACAAATCAAAGAGAGGCAATATTGACCTTCCATTTGATGTATTAGATGGAGTGAAGCATGTCGATGTCGCAATAGCGTCGACTTAATTAGGCATATATCTACACATTCATATGTTGGCAGAGAAGTTTTTAACCTCACTGAGTCGTTGTTAGCATTGAGTAGGGCAGCCAGAACGCAATATAAAGAAAACTGCATCGAGTTAGTCATGAGAAAGAACTACAGGTTTAAGTGTTTTTCATCACATTCGCCTGAAAGGTAGCTAAAAGTTTCAAGTATATAGAACCATTGACTCATGTTTTAGATGTCTATAACGTTAAGCATGCAACCAAAAGTATATAGCAGCCTTTTGGAACTGTACTATAACATTCACGAATCAAGATTTAGTGGCTGAAGAGTGGGGCAGAAAAATGTTTAATACCTAGTTCTTGACGGCCTTGGCCATCTAGCAGAACTCCTTGTGCATGACAGTATTCTAGTGGAACGCGACAGACTTGTCCTTCTTCCGTGTCTTGGTTGTCAAGAGACGAAAGAAGGACAAGCGTGGAGCGTGGATTCGATTGGACCATGGCTCCACTCAATGCCATCTCCTTATCAGTAGTTAGCTATGTGCCGTCAGTCTTCTTGTTTACCAGGACTAAAAAACACACCAACCACCAAACAGATCTGCCAATGGCGAGACATCCATAATTCAACTGATCAATAGATAGCAACAACTACTAACCAGAGTGCTTGTCAGAGTGGACAATGTAAAACTTGTTAGGCTTCCTGACTGAACAGAACCTTGGCAGTACTCATGCTGAACTGCTACATTAGGAAACAAATGTTCCTCTTGACAAGCTCCCAGGCCAGATTGTCCGGAACCGTCACCATTTATCTGTTCCTAAAAAATCATATCAACCAATGAATATGAAACCCATCAGAAAAAAGTGTAAGGATTCTCAAGTTTCTATCTCACATAGCCGATAGCTTCTGCATAGTGGTAACGACTCGTGTTCCTGCTCGTGGCTGCCCTGAAGTGCGCGTTGAAGGCAGACGGTTCTGCTGACGCTCTTTGTTATGAGATAGCCGCAAGAGGCTGCAAACCGTCATGGGCGGCATCAGGGTGAGATGCATCAACGGCTGGAAGCAAGCAAGGAAGTAGATGGGCCATACCTCTTTGGAAGGAAGCACCACAGTCCTAGAAGCAGGAGCGCGACCCCACCACGGCACCACGCGCAGCCAGGAACCATGGCCTTCTCTTTCCCTGTGGGCATTAGGCCAGCACCGCCCGCTGCGCTCTTCCGCCGCTTGCTAGATTTCCACCGGCGATTACATGTGTCCACCTGCTCCTCCCACGATCCCACCGCCTCCCACCCTCCGTTGCCACAAACCGATCTTCCGCCGGCCGTTTCACTGCCGCTCAGACGGCCCCTGCCATGGGAGAGAAAACGTAGGGGTCAGACAGTACAGGCTACGGGGAGAAGATGGGTCGGAGGGAGGGTGAGATAGCGTAACCTGGGCCTCATTCATCGCGGCCATGGGCGTGGCGCTCTTGCTCGTCTCCCTCCCCACGTCAAGCTCCTCCTCAAGTCGGTGAAGAACAGATGAGATTGGAAGGGCTTGGATCCACCGTTCCAGTCTAATTCGGCTGCAGTGTGGAACCGCTCGAGGTCGCCATAAGCGTGAGGAGGTCGGCGGCGGTGATTCCTCTAGGGAGAGCAACGGGATTGAGAGGGAGGGATTTGGGGGAAGGGGAGTGGGAGGTGGGACGTGCGCTGCGCTGTTTTATTTGCTTTTTCTTTTCTTCCTTCATGTGACGGGTGGAGAGGAGCGAGGAGGTCCGGTTTTTTCGCATGCTGGGAGAAGTTTACATGCGAAGGGAGGCCTGGTTGAACCATCACGACGACGGCAGATTGCCCTTTAATAGTTGAGATCAGGGTGAAAAATCCTCGTCCGTCTCAGGTGGACATGGCGCGGAGCACCTTTGGAATTTCCGAACACTTTTTGGATTCATAAACATTATCTTCAATTCACGCCCGTTAGCTCTCACGCGTGGGGTTCGATCGGGTGCGCCTTTGCCCTAACCGTGGAACAGGAACCTCTCCCGCATTATTCCTTTCGCATCGCTCTGCATGGCGGCGCGCCGAACCTAACCGCGCAACCGCTTGCTCCGCCTGCCACCCTTGCCTCGCGCCAGCCCCAGCATCGCTCTCCATGGGTGCACTCGGATTTCAGCTCCTGGCCGAGCCGACGGCGACTCGTTGAGCTCTACTCTTTCTATACGGAGACGGAAGGCCCTGTGCGGCGCAGCCTACATATATATAAATACACACACCCCACAACCGTGGCAGGTAGGTAGAATCGAATCGAGCCTTGGAACAATGTCGTCGTGGTCAGGCCTCGCCTTCGTTGTAGCCTCCGCCGTCACAGGCAGTGCGGTGACCCTGGCGGCGTCGGCGTTCTACGATCTCTACTTCCAGCGCTCGTACGCCTTCGACATCATGCCCCCGGATCTGTCCCCTGGCAGCCGGTACATGTACACCCGCGCCCAGAACAACGACAAGGCGGAGCGGGCCATCACCACCTGCAGCGTCCTCAGCGCCTTGGACGCCGGCAGGGCTGATCCGGTCGTCGGCCGCGAGGACGAGATCGACCGCGTCGTCTGCATCCTCTGCCGCCGTACCAAGAACTGCGCCGCGCTCGTCGGGGCAGCCGGGGTCGGCAAGACGGCCATCGTCGAAGGCCTCGCGCAGCGCATCGCCGCCGGGAACGTCCCCGACGCCCTTGCTGGAGCGCGCATCCTGGAGCTCGACATGGGAGCGGTTGTTGCCGGGACATGCTGGCGTGGCATGTTCGAGGAGCGCTTGAAAGACGCCATCAAGCACGTGGAGGAGGCAGGAGGCAAGGTGATCCTCTTCATTGATGAGTTGCACATGATTGTTGGCGCCGGCGATAAAGGAGGCCCCATGGACGCCGCCAATATCCTCAAGCCAGCATTAGCCCGCGGCCGCATCCGTTGTGTGGGTGCTACCACTTGCGAAGAGTACCACAGGTATATCCAGACTGACGCTGCACTTGAGCGCCGGTTCCAGAAGGTTGTCGTCGAGGAGCCAAGCGTGCAGGGCACCATCACCATCCTAAAAGGGCTGAAACAGAGGTACCAAGAGCACCATGGCTTGAAAATCCAGGACGATGCTCTCGTTGCTGCAGCACAGCTCGCCGCCCGTTATATTACTGGTTCGTAACTCAAGTCTTCAAAAAGATAAAAATATATTTTCAATTTACTACTCTGTTAGTTGCAACTTGTTAATCAGTGTATGTATGTTGAAGGCGATTGATTGATTTTGTGTGTTCTCAGGTCGCCAGTTTCCTGACAAGGCGATTGATTTGATTGACGAGGCATGCTCTACTGCAAAGGTGCATTTTGACAAGCAGAAAGTGGAGAATAATATAATTAGCTCTATATTTGCACCGAAGGAGTTAACTGTTGGCCCAGATCATGTCGCACAGGTAAATCATAATCATATGTGTGAATAGGTTTTGTCATTACCACTAGTATGTACCTCTCATATTTCAAATGTTATTTGAAGGTTGTCAGTCGATGCACTAGAATCCCTCTCACGACACTTGGTCAAGACGAGAAGGAGAAGTTAGTCCACCTAGCGGAAAAATTGCATGAGCGAGTCATCGGTCAGGATGAAGCGGTCAATTTGGTTGCGCAAGCGGTGCTACGTTCTAGGGTTGGTTTTGGTCAATCTAGCCGACCGATAGGTTCATTCCTCTTTTTGGGGCCGCTTGGTGTTGGAAAAACAGAACTCGCAAAAGCTCTCGCCGAGAGGATATTTGACAATGAGAAGACGTTGATCCGCTTTGATATGTCGGAATATGCTGAGAGTGGGTCTCTGTCGCACCTCATTGGGGGACCTCGAAGGTTTGATTCTCCCACTTCCTGCACATGTTTTATTCCTTCTTGACACACTCTATTTCCATATCTCACTGATTCATTTGGCATTCTAAAGCTATGAAGAAGATGGACAACTTACCGAGAAAGTCAAGAGGTCTCCATACAGTGTTGTCCTTTTCGATCAGGTGGATAAGGCAGACCCCTCAATATTCAAGGTTTTTATCCAACTCCTTGATGATGGTACGCTGACCGATGGCAAAGGACACGTCGTAGATTTTAAAAACACTATCATCATTATGACCTCAACTCTAGGAGCAGAGCACCTAACAACAAGAATGGGCATAGAAAACACAGTCAAAGCTGGTCGGGGTCTTCTTATGGGGCAGGTCTGTAAATCTCAGAGTTCCCTTTTTAAAACTCTTAATGGATACCCGCTAATTGTCATATGCACTTGTTCTTGCAGGTTCTGAAACGCTTGAAGCCTGAACTTATTGACAGACTGAGTGAGGTTGTGATATTTGAGCCGCTTTCACACGACGAACTGAAGGAAATATTGAAAATCCAGATGAAGGATGTCATTGCCACAGTAGCTAACAAGGGCGTCTCTCTATTTATAAATGATGCCGCGCAGGATGTCATTTTGTCGGAATCATACCACCTGGTAAGTGGCGCAAGGCCCATGAGGAGATGGGTGGAGAAGAATGTGACGACAGTTCTTTCAAACATGCTGGTCAATGGAGAAGCTTGTGAAGGCTCGACCATCTCCATCGATGCTGCAGATGTTAACAGGGGTCTGAGGTACCATGTACTGAAGAAGCAGGGGAGCACAGACCCATAAAGCCAGCGACGAGTTCTGCCGTGGTCACTCCATAGCAGCATCTGACAAAAACAGTGGATGTATATAGGTTGTTTCTGATTTATGATGGGTATTTAGCTTTGTGTAACAAGCTGTATGCACACATACAAATATATCCAGGTTGATCAAGGTTATTGAGCTATACAATTGCAGTAAGTGTGAGTTTTGCCATGGCCAGTCCATGCTCTGTGTGTAGTACACACATAAACAAATATATCCAGGTTGATCAAAGCTACTCAGTACATTGTCACATTTAGTTAGTTGCATTTACTATATTTCTTACTTGCTTTTTTAAACTGTCCGCCTTTCGGGGGTTGTCATAAGCAGGGCCAAGAGGATTTTTTTTCTAGGACTATTGTATCGGCTATTTATGATGCGCACAATGAAGTGTTCCTGCACTGGCACTATTTTAGGACCGCAAATACTAATAGTGTAACAGATGATACATTTTTTTTTGTCTGTGTGATCTATGGTACCTGCCTGCTGATTGTAATTTCCTACATCAACAGGAGTGAAGCAAGCACTGATATTATTGTCGGATAAAACGGACTTGGCTAATCTTGGAAATGGTCTGCAGAGCTTGGCATGCCTCTTTCGTGCTGTGGGATGTCCTCCATCTCGAAAGAATTGTATAACTGACAATTGCCTTGTTGTTTTAAGTTAATGCTGGATTGTGTCAGTCTTGTTGTGTCTCCCCATGCATCACCATGGAGAATTATGTTGTACATCAATGCCTACTTCAGGCAGTGCTGATTTATCATATATATTGTCTTCCCGAAAGCTATGCATTGTTCACAGTAGCTTACTTTTTAGCTAGTTAATAGCTGCATGTTTTTTATAGGTTGATTGTTTGTGTGAGATTAGTGTTAGTATTTATGAAGCCTGATCTCGTACAGGAAGAAGCATTCTCCAGCTTAGATTTACCAACTTTTATGTCTTATGAAGATTTTTTGCGCCTGTAGGTTTTCTATCATCTCCACTGTCGGTACAACGTCAAGCCTGGAAGCAGCTGGAGTGAATGTTACAAAAGTTGGAACAACATTTTCCTGAAATGGTATGCTTAATTTAATGTTTAGCTGGTGAAGCATTTCTTAAAATGGTTTTATTCTAAGGGCGACGCTACGCGTCCACCGGCGTAAATTGAAAAAGATCCGCCGCCTCGCTGACCATTGGATAGAGACATAATGACCGTCCGATCTACCAATGTAAGCAACCATCTTTTGCAACAAGAGTGGTGTTTCCGCAACAGTCTGCTTGTTGCGATCACCCGAGCGTGTTTATTTTTTTGCAAAAAAGATCTTGTTGCAGAAATTTTAAAGATCAACCGTGCCTATATTTTTTTAATTTTCTGAAACAAAGATCTTGCTTAAGATTTTTTTTCACAGCAAAAGTCTAGTTGCAGAATTTTAAAGATCACGCGACATGAGCATGTACTTTTTTAATTTTTTGCAAGAGAGGTCTTGTTTGATTATTTTTTTTGTAACAAAGATCTTGTTGCAAAAATTTTAATGATCAATTGGTGTGCTACGCGTCGGTTGACGGATAAAAAGGTCCGCGCGAGCCGTCAAATCTGGTGTAATCCTGAGTCAAGGGTCGTTCTTCACTTTTCCCACTTTTGCAACTAAGGTTTTGTTGTGGAACTTTATCAACAGGCGTCATGTTGCAGAAAACATTTGTAACAAAGGTTGTGTTGTAGATTTTTTTTTTGCAACAAGAATAATGTTGCAGAGTTTTTTTTTTGCAACAAAGATTATGTTGCGGAAATTTTTTGTCTACATTGTGGTTGGCTCTCGAGGTCGTGTTACCACTGCAACATTCCCCATGTTTCAGAAACATGAAGGATGTTGCAGAATCTTAATGCATACTGTGGGTGGGACTAATCCACACGTAGTTGGCTTCCAAGGGCAGCGAACGCGAGGCGTAGAATCTGTTAGTACACGTGGTCTGTCGGATCAAAAGTGAACCAATGGCTCCACGCACGGCGGACGCGAGAGCGCGATCCATCGGCAGAAAGGTAACGTTTCCCTTATTCTAAGCATTATTTATCATAGTCAATAAAGTATCAAACTTGTTGAGGATGATAGGGCCGAGTCAAAGAGGAGAAAGACCCTTCGTGTGGACCGCAGTGACTACTCAGGCCAACTGAGATTGTGAAGCCGAAGATGACATTTGAGGAGAAAGAATCCTTCGGAAACTGCTTAGCTTCTTTGTCCGAGGATCGAGAATTACCTGGTCACATCATTGATTTGTTACAGCAGTGTATTGTCAGCAATACAGATTGCAGAGACAAAAAAATAGCTCAAGTGATCCAGCCATAGTCCGATGTCCATCTATTATTATGTCGCATACTTGTACTTTTCGAAGCATCTACAATTCAAACTCAGAAAACCATTTTTCCTTCATCACATAATGGTTGTCACTGTAAATTTTAGCTGGAATTGTAAATGTCATGCCATATAAAAGAAAAAACAAAGAATGTCTAATACCCATCAGTTGTTAAGATTTCCATTGACCAAAACAAGAAAAAAAGCATATATGTTACTGCCATCAATGGTTATTTCTATTATGAATAGCAGAGGCAGACAGCCTACGTAGTCAACAAATTTAATAGTTTCGTTTTACACAAATAGCTGATGAAAGGTTTGTTGTCAACAAATAGAACTTCAGTAGGTAGCTGCGCTGTACAGAGGATTTATAAAAGCAGGAATAACCAACCAAAGTAGAGAATCACATATTCAGCAGATAAATATGTCGAAGGGCCAATGGCCGATCTTTATTAGATAGGGGAGAAAAGGCAGAATACAAGTAAGTTTGCCATCAAGAACAATTGACGCCAACGGAAGGAGGGCAGTCGTACTGCACCGCCATTCCACTAAAAGAAAGGAAAATACACCACACCGTGCTAATGACCCAAGTCTGTAATGCAACCCGCAGATCGCCACACTGCTATGTCTTCACGCACTACGTCCAGTACTCTTTCTGCACTGCTTGCCAGCTGATCAAACACTCCGTATAGACATATTTATCTGCTGAATATTCAGCAGATAAATATGTCTATACAAAACAAATGGATATGGTTTTTGATAGTTCTTGACACACCGGATAAACTGCAAACTTATTTATGTGCTTTATTACCTTTTGAGCTTCTATCAAGAGAATTCGCCCTATAGTGAGTCGTATTACAATTCACTGGCCGTCGTTTTACAACGTCGTGACTGGGAAAACCAATGCAATTGGAAACATAGGTATGTAATTTCGTTGACCAACTTTAATGTCAATAGCACAACGTTTTGTATTAATCTCCACAAACTGTCAGGCTTTCTTGGGAGGAAAGCATACATTGTTTAGCTCAATCAGAAGAAACAAATGATTAGTGCGGAAGCACATAACTGGTGAGCAAAAAAACCTTGAATAGCTGCAACAGTCCAGCAAACAGTGGTCAAGCCTAGAAATGCAATTCGGCTCTCGTGTGTATTTGCTCCTAAAATCTGGACCACACAAGTTCTCCTCGTGATGCAAGACAGGTGCTGTATACTGAGCGTATTCGGTAGCATCGACTGATTTATGGAACACTGCAAAGCTGCACCACTGCTGACATTTAATGCACCCACATGCGTCTCATAGCCGTTGGTCCAGACGGAGAGACGCCCTCATGTGCCATGTCGCCGTTACCTGCGCCATCTTGCGGCCGTCCTGACCACTATTGAGTACAGCCAGATAGCTACCAAAATTGCCGCACACATCCGGACACAATCCATATTCTGCGAAATCTACACCAACTGAAGGTACCCATCTTTTCAATTCTAAAATTAGACTCATTTTTTCAGAACAGCTGCGTAGCAAGCATGACGCACCTAAAAATTATTGTGTTTCTGTATTTCCAGACATGCATGTTTATTATTCAGAGATTTCATGAATTTTCAACTGAACTATACCACCACTCCCTTCAAGCTATCGGCATCTACACTGATCTTCCATTATGTCAGCTTCGACCACAACCATTCACTATTATTCACTCATTCAGGCATAATCAACAACCTCCACATTTAGAGTATTTACAGCCTATCAGATATAGATTACTGATACCTCTCGTCCACCCAAGTGCCCGCGGATCCATCTTTCCCGTTGATTGTGCTGATGCTGCCCACCACGTCTCCAACTCCAGTGGCAGAGGCGACGTATCCATTGTCGGCTTCACTCTCACTTACCGTAGGGCTGCCGCAGATTTCTGCCGCCACACTGGCCGCCCTCCTACCTGTGAACCAGATGCTGGTCTGCATGGGATGTTCACCCCTGCATCTAGCATAGCAGGCTGCGGCAGCACACTCCCCGCTGTGTATGATCCGCTCCCAAACATGCTCTCCCAAGTTATCCACATACCCCCGCGATTGTTTGCTCCAGTGCACCGATCCTCCCCGTCCTGTACGGTGGATGCTTACCCATCTCTAACCCTGCATAAAGGAATCATCTTATACCCCAAGAAAACCTGATGCACCAACAAACAGCAAAGGCATGTCCACGAACAAAACAAATCAACACTGATACTCAAATTTACACCCACTACTCATAATAACGATTTTTCATCTTAGTTCATCATTTTTTGTACCATACTACCCATTAAAAAATACTATGGTTTTAAATAGCGCGCTATAGCTCCGCTATACCACGCTATAGCGTTTACAAGAGGTCCTACGCTAAGCATATTTTGGTCCAAACACATGAACAAACATTTTAAATAGCACACTATAGCATTTAGAAAAAGTCCGCCGCTAAGAAGCTTAGCACGCTATTTAAAACTTTGAAAAATACTAATGCCTGCCCACTGCTGGCACACAAAAGAGTGCAACACTCCTCCATGTTAGTGATGTCTTTTGACTTTTTGTATTTAGTCTCTTGGCATTCTTCTGTAGCCTTTTAACATCCTCTTGTATGTATATATATGGTTGCTTTGACCTCCTAAATAATACAAGTTGCTATTCTCAACATGGTATTAGAGCTCTAGGTATTTTTTTCGCACGCGCAACTCGTGCTCTCCCGATCCAATCTCCTACTCGCCCGCCGTTGCTTTGTTTTCTGCCGGCCCATGATTCTGCTGTTGCCTGCGTTCATCTCCAGCTACAGCTACAGGAGCTTCACATCCAGCTGCTGTGTGGAACCCAGTGTTTCAGCGCTGTGTGTTGGATCCCATCAGACTTGGTCTCGATTGATCCAGCCGCTCGTTCCTCCTCCAAGGTCGTCTCCTGTTGCTCGCCCCATCCGCGTCGCTGCTCTTTCGGCCGCCCGACGCCCTCCAGCTTCGGCCGCCCGACTTCCAGCTTCGGCCGCCCGGCGCCCCTCCGGCTTCGGCCGCTCGGCGCCCCTTGTCCGCGGCCACCGTCCCTCCGACTCCGGCTGCTCCCGCCACCGCCCCTTCCGCTCGTCGCTGCCGGCGTCCCTCCGACTCCGGCTGCTACCCACCACCGACCCCTTCCGCTCGTCGCTGACTGGTGGTCCTGACGCGGGTCGTCGTCTTCACCCACCAGTCACGAAGTCCGGCTAATTGAGGTCTCCTGTTGCTCGAAGTTCGACCTTTGCCGTGGGCCTTTTGTCTCCCTGGTCGGGTCGCTGCCACTGTTTTCTGCTGATTGACTTTCGTCTGCGTGGATTGATTATATACAAAAAAAGAAGAAAAAGACAAACAAGGAGCATCATGTCTTCGACATCATTGGGCTATGTCGCCGTTCCACGTTGTCCGGTGATTTTTAATGGTGCTAACTATGCTGAGTTTGCTGCCTTTATGCGCATTCACATGCGTGGCCTTCGTTTATGGGGAGTTCTTTCCGGCGAGGTTCCTTGTCCTCAGCGTCCAGTTTCCTGTGGCTCCTATTCCACCGCCACCTCCACCGGATCTTGGCGCAGATGCTTTGATGATGATAGGGCTGCAGCCCGGGTTGCTGCTTGATGCGGTCGCTACTATGACCAGCAGGTCGCGGTTTATTCGGATGCTCTTTCCATTTATCGTGACGATCTGACTGCTTATACTCAGTGGTGTGATGATGATGCTCGTGTGCGGCTGTCCTCACTTTCCAGTGTTTTACCACATTTACCACAGTTTGCATCTGAGTTTATGGGGCTCAGTACTGTGTTTTGAGATGTGGACTCGTCTTCGTCAGCGCTATCAGCCCTCTGGTGATGCTCTCTACTTGTCTGTGGTACGTCAGGAGCATGCTCTTCAGCAGGGAGACTCCACTATTGATGAGTTCTACACTCAAAGTTCTGCTATCTGGCGCCAGCTTGACAACCTTCGCACTGCTGTTTGTGGCACTTGTGCGTGTTGCCAGACTGTGAGGTCCGACTTGGAGTTTCAGCGTGTCTATGAGTTTCTTCACGGCTCCGTGCTGAGTTTGAGCCTCGACGTGCTCAGTTGTTTGCTCGCGGTCGTGTTCCTATTTCTGAGGTACTTGCTGAGCTTCGCTGAGGAGACTCGGCTCCGTGGTGCTGGTTGCTTCAGGTTCCCTCTGTGCTTGCTGCTCGAACTGCTGCTCCACCAGTGATTTCTCGCTCCAATGCCCCACCGCTACTGCCCACTCCTAGTAGTGAGGGTCGCTCTCGTCCTCGTACTCATTGCGGCTACTGCAACAGGGATGGTCACCCCGAGTCTGATTGCTTCAAGAAGAAGCGTGATATGCGTAACAGGGAGCGCAATTCTTCTTCTGGGACTCGTGCTTCTTCATCAACGCCATCTACTGTCTCCTTGACTGAGCAGGATATTGTGAAGCTTAAGCGTCTACTTGCCGCTTCAGGTTCTTCGACAGGTACTGCAGCTCTGTGACTGGTGCTTCCAGTGCTGAGCGGCCACCATCTACACAGTCAGGTACATCCCAATGGGTTCTGGATTCTGGAGCTTCATTTCATATGTCTTTCGATTCTTCTATCTTGTCCTCTCTTAGATCTCTTGATCTTCCTATTAATGTTCTTACAGCAGATGGTACTTCTCTACCTGTGGCTAGTCGAGGGACTCTTTCCACTTCTTCCTTTTATGTTCCAGATGTTTCTCATGTTCCTCGCCTTACCATGAATCTATTTTCCGCGAGTCAGCTTACTGATTCTGGTTGTCGTGTCATTCTTGACGTTGATTCTTGCACAATCAAGGATCGTCACACGAAGGCTCTGGTGAGCTGGCCCTCGCCGCCGTGATTCTCAGGGACTTTGGGAGTTAGACTGGCTTCATGTTCCTTCCGCTGCCACCACACCCGCCAGTACATCTGCTTTCGCCGTTTCAGCTATCAGCTCCTTCCAGCAGTGGCATCATCGACTTGGTCACCTTTGTGGTTCTCGACTATCATCTTTAGTTCGTCGTGGTCTTCTGGGGCCTGTCTCAGGAGAATGTCTCTTTACACTGTCAGGGTTGTAGGTTGGGTAAACAGATTCAGTTACCTTATCCTACTAGTGAGTCGGTCTCAGCGCCCTTTTGATTTAGTACATTCAGATGTATGGGGCGCCCGGCTTCCCTTGCTTTCCAAAGGGGGTCATCAATACTATATTATTTTTATAGATGATTTCTCCCGCTACACTTAGCTTTACTTTATGTCTTCTCGTAGTGAGGTTCTCACTATTTATAAGCGTTTTGCTGCCATGGTTCACACTCAGTTCTCTACACATATCCATGTGTTCCGTGCTGATTCTGCTGGCGAGTATATCTCTAAAATGTTGCGTGGTTTTCTTGCCGAGCAGGGTACTATTGCTCAGTTCTCTTGTCCTGGTGCTCATGCTCAAAATGGCGTGGCTGAGCGCAAACATCGTCACCTTCTTGAGACAGCTCGTGCGATGATGATTGCCGCCTCTCTTCCGCCTCATTTTTGGGCTGAGGCTGTCTCTACTGCCACATATCTCATAAACATTCAACCTTCATCTGCTCTGCAGGGTGGTATTCCTTTTGAGCATCTTTTTGATCATTCTCCCGATTATTCGGCACTTAGGTTGTTTGGTTGTGTTTGCTATGTTCTCCTGGCCCCATGAGAATGCACCAAACTGACCGCTCAGTCAGTCGAGTGTGTTTTTCTAGACTACAGTGATGAGCATAAGGGTTATCACTATTGGGGATCCAGTTGGTCATCGGATGCGTATTTCTCGGGACGTGACTTTTGATGAGTCTCGTTCATTCTACCCGTGACCATCCTCCTCGACTTTTTCAGAAGAGGATATCTATTTTCTCATGTTTCCTGAAAAACCTCCCTCTGTGCCTAGTATTCCTATTCATATTCATGCTGTTGCAGATCCTACGCCATCCTCTCCTACAGTTTCCTCTCCTCCCTCATCGCATGACTCTCCACCTTCATCACCGATATCTTCTCCTTCTCCACCTTCATCACTGATACCTTCCCCTTCTCCACCTTCATCATTGATACATTCCTCGTCCCAACCTCCAGTGATTCCACCTCTTCCCTCCTTTCCTTTCCATTATACTCGTCGTCCACGTGTTGTGGATAAATCTATTGACGCGCCATCTACTTCTGGTGCGTCGTCCTCCTCATCCCAGCCGACTTATGGTCTTCGGGCTCGGCCTTGCCCTCCCCCTGACCGCTATTCTCCTAGTGGATATGGTCTTTTAGCTGTACTTGAGCCTACCTCTTATCGCGATGCTATTGTTCATCCTGAATGGCAGTTTGCGATGGCAGAGGAGCTTGCTGCTCTTGAGCGCACCGGCACGTGGGATCTTGTTTCTCTTCCTTCCGGTGTTCGTCCCATCACTTGTAAGTGGGTCTACAAAGTTAAGACTCGCTCCGATGGTTCTCTTGAGCGTTACAAAGCTCGTCTTGTGGGTCGTGGCTTTCAGCAGGGCAGGAGCATGGTCGTGATTACGATGAGACTTTTGCTCCTGTAGCCCATATGACCACTATCCGCACACTTCCTGTTGTGGCTTCTATTCGCCATTGGTCTGTCTCTCAGCTTGATGTTAAGAATGCCTTTCTTAATGGTGAGTTGCGTGAGGAGGTTTATATGCAGCCACCACCCGGGTATTCTGTTCCTAATGGCATGGTATGCCGTCTTCGACGCTCTCTCTATGGCCTTAAGCAAGCCCCTCATGCCTGGTTTGAGTGTTTTGCCTCTGTGGTGACCGCCGCTGGTTTTTCAGCGAGTGCTCATGATCCAGCGTTGTTTGTTCACCTTTCAGCTCGTGGTCGGACTCTTCTTCTTCTATATGTTGATGACATGATCATCACTGGCGATGACCCTGAGTACATTGCCTTTGTCAAGGCCCGTCTCAGTGAGCAGTTTCTTATGTCCGATCTTGGTCCTCTTCGTTACTTTCTTGGGATTGAGCTTTCCTCCACCTCTGATGGCTTTTTTATTTCCTAAGAAAAGTATATTCAGGATCTTCTTACTCATGCGGCTCTTAGTGATGAGCGCATTGTTGAGACTCCTATGGAGCTCAATGTTCACCTTCGCGCTTCTGATGGTGAGCCCTTGTCTGATCCGACACGTTATCGTCATCTTGTTGGGAGTCTTGTCTATCTCGCCGTCACTCGTCCAGATATCTCCTATCCTGTTCATATCTTGAGTCAGTTTGTTTCTTCTCCCACTTCGGTACACTATAGTCACCTTCTTCGTGTTCTACGATATCTTCGTGGCACGATCTCTCACCGTCTCTTCTTTCCCCGCTCCAGCTCGTTACAGCTCCAGGCCTATTCGGATGCTACGTGGGCTAGTGATCCTACGGATCGCCGTTCACTTTCTGCTTACTGTGTTTTTTGTGGTGGTTCTCTCATTGCCTGGAAGACAAAGAAATAGACTACAGTTTCCCGTTCGAGTGCAGAGGCTGAGTTGCGAGCTATGTCTCTTCTGACGGCAGAGGTGACTTGGTTAAGATGGTTACTGGAGGATTTTGGTGTTTCTGTTACTACACCTACCACCATCTTGTCAGATAGTACTGGTGCTATCAGTATTGCACGGGATCCCGTGAAGTATGAGCTTACCAAGCATATTGGCGTTGATACTTCTTATGTGCGCGCTGCTGTGCAGGATCATGTTGTTGCTCTTCAGTATGTGCCTTCTGAGTTACAGCTAGCAGACTTCTTCACGAAGGCCCAGACTAGAGCGCAACATGGGTTTCATCTTTTCAAACTCAGTGTTGTGGATCCACCATGAGTTTGAGGGGGGTGTTAGTGATGTATTTTGGCCTTTTGTATTCAGTCTCTTGGCATTCTCCTGTAGCCTTTTGGCATCCTCATGTATGTATATATATGGTTGGCTTTGGCCTCCTAAATAATACAAGTGGCTATTCTCAACACTCCACACAGCTCAAGTTTAAGCAATCAACTCACGAGTACCTGAATCTCAAAAAACCTTCAATTTCATTTCCTACTAGCACTAGCACTTCAAGTTTTGGAGCTAGGGTGTATGTCAAGGGCTCAATAGCTTTTAGTCCACCCTCGCGCTTGCGGATCCATCTTGCCCGTGGACTATGAGGAAACTGCATCAGCGCCTACCCTTTCCGGGCATGGAGCCCTGTCTGGCGGTTGATTGCCGACTCTTACTCTGCAACAAAACAGAACAAAATTTATCCCTTTCCATTCTACCAGAAAAAATTAATAAGCAAGCTCTGGTACTTTTCCTGCATCTGAGTATAAACAAAATCCTGAACGAATGACCGAGTATAAGACAGGGCAAGGCACATAGCATACTCATTTCAAAAATGGTTGGCTACATTTCCTCCACATTCATCAAACTATCCTTGATGTACTGAACCTCGGCACTTTGTCCATGCTGTTCCATTGCATCAGGACACCACCACAATTTGTAGGATTTATCAACTGCATCGAAACAACCCACTACAAGCAAAGTGCAGATTACCTTTTTGTCCAGCCAGGTGCTTGCGGATCCACCTTGCCTGTAGATTGAGCAGAACATCCATCAGCACTATCAGTTTGATCCTGAATCACAGCCTCTTGGTCTCCATCAAAGTGTGCTTCCCCCTCCGCCTCGTCAAGAGCTTCTCCATTGTCACCCTCGCTCTCGCTGAACCCGGACATGGCGGCGCCACCACCAGCTACAGTTCTCTCCTCGCTGCACGCCGCACCATTCAACATCTGCCCATATGACCCTTGACCAAATCCACCGCCCACAGCCCCCCTGGATCCATTGGCCGATACATCGTCTCCGCGCCCCCAGGGACCAATCAACTCCATTAGCGCCGCAGCGCTTGCCGCCTCGTTGGTGAAGATTGGCAGCCTGCGGGTGTTCATCGAATATCTGTAAGTCCTGCCGCTAGCTAGTAAATCCAATGGAATAAAATTTCTTTCTAAATGCAGTGCTTTCTTACTTGTCAACCGGCGAGACGGGGAAATCCATAGCCATGCCCGCGCCGCCGCAAATCGGAGAGCTTCACCGCCGCCGCCGCCCACCCAGACTCTATTTTTTCCCCTGGTCTCGATCCCCTTTTTTCCCAAAACAGAGGATGCAACTGGTGGACGGGGATGCATTTCAGTCAAGCACGGGCTGACTGGTGGGTCCAGCAGCGTACAGTACTAGACAGCTGCACACGGCGCGGGCTGGTGAGTGGGCTGGTCGAGAAACGGATGCGCGCTCACCCGCCGTTAACGCGACTCCGAGCCGTTGGCCGATGCTCTACGTACACGACCCCACGTCTGTGTATTCGCTCTTATTATGTATTCGTATATCAAACTCGATAATGTCTGGCCCAAATCCCACAGCACATACCCACGGCCCAGATTCCGGAATCATCTGGACCCGGGAGCCAAAACGCCTCTCCCGGTGAAGCCACGCTATAGCTGGGTAGTCAAGCGACTACACAGCAATTTAGCACGTCGAAGACTACCACGTCTGTCTACTTCGTCGCTAAAAAACAGGTTCTGAAAACTGACAAAGGAGGCCCATCTGTTATCTGTTTTTGCATGTGATTTGGCTGGCCCATATAGCAAAGGAAACTACACACGGACGTCCTAATTATAACTTCCCTAATTAGCCGATCCTCAAATCCCGTGATTACTCTTTCTACTCCCACATCTCTTCTTTTTCACCTTCCCATGTAATCTCTAATGGCCAACGGGGGCACACCGCCGGTAGGTTGGAGCACATCATGCACGGATGCACATGTTGGACACCAAGCGCTGACGCCGCCCGCCGCCCAGAATCACCACCGTAAGCACGGCCGCCTCCTCAGCCAGTCTCCGACTCGCTGATCATTACTCTTTCACCTAATGATCAGCGAGTGCACCGGGATTCTAGGACAAGATCCTTTTTCTTCTATTTCTACGCTAAATCTTCTTCCTCTTCCAATCTTTTTTCTCTTATTAAGAAATTAAGATCTTATTTTTCATAGTAAAAGGTTTGCTTTTTCACTTGTTAGGTATTATATTTGGTAGTGAAATACTGAATGGATAAATTTGTCAAAGCATTGCAACCAGAAATATATGTAAAATGAAGTATGGTCTTTTCTGTTCCTGTTTTTTTGTCCATGAATTTTTCCATTTAAAAAGGTTGACAACACAAGGTTTGGATCCTGGCACCGCCACTGCCAGCAAAGCCAACAAAATAAAACTACTTATTTTTTTGAACTATTAACAGTAGGAGTACCTCCTACTTCTTTAAATTAATAAAATAATTTGGGGGGAGAGCGGGGTCTGTACATGTAATTTTACAAACCCACCTCACATTCTTTGGGTGGGTAGATAGGGGGGGGGGGGGTTAAGATAGAGAGTGTAACAAGGAAGAAAGAAAGGGTTTATGTTTTTTAAACCAATAGAGCCAGGACTCCCTAGATGGAGAAATCCCACTAAAATGTTTCTTATTCCTCTCCTTCCAGATGCTCCACGCAGCCATCAGAAAAATTTCCATGAAGAGGGGCTGGATCCAGGAATCCTTTGCCGAGGCGATTTTTTCTAATCTGGATCCCCCTGGCTGCCAAGCAATGTGCAGGGTCGGCCAACAACTTGAGCTGAAAGAACAGTTGAAGAAGAGATACTCAACGGTTTCTTCAATGGTAGGCCACATAAGATGCAGTCATGGTTATCTGCTATGTTGTACTGCCTACGTTTCAACATATTCCGTGTATTTAGCCTGTCAGACAGCAATAGCCAGCCGAAGACCTCGATCTTCATCGTTGATTTAGACTTCCAGATCCACTTTGTAGCTTAAGTGAGCATGAACCACTAGTGCAGAACCGGGATTTAGCACCGGTTCGTAAGGGCCTTTAGTACCGGTTCGGCACGAACCGCCACTAAAGTGCCACCACGTGGCACGAGCCAGGGCTGGGTGCTTGGAGACCTTTAGTACCGGTTGGTACCACCAACCGGTACTAAATGTTTGGGGGGGTTTGGTTTTATTTTTTATTTTTCCTTTAATTTTATGTTTTCAATTTAATTGACAGATTGTTTTTATATTATAATGAGTTATTAAATCATTAGGTGAAAGTACCGCAGACTAGTTTCAACTGGATGCATGGATCCTAGTTTCAACTGGATATGACATATACTTGATCACTTAGCTAGGATCCATCCAGTTGAAACTGTATTTTTTTATTCTCTTTTTTGCAAAACTACTAATGGCGCACTGTTCCACCATGCGCCATTACTAGTTTAAACTAGTAATGGCGCACTGTGGGACAGTGCGCCATTAGTATTTTTTTTGCAAAACTACTAATGGCGCACTACCAGGAGGTGCGCCATTAGTAACCTGGATTACTAATGGCGCATTTAGAGTTGGTGCGCCATTAGTAAGTGGGCAGCAACAAGATATTTTGGACAACCTCTCCTACCCACACTCACTTTCTCCCCACTTCATTCTCTCCACCTCCTCCTTGTCTCGGGTGCCTCCTCTTTTTCACCTCATTTCCACCATAGATTCATTCAATTTGAGTGGTTAAATTACCTTGTTTTGATAGGTAAGTAAGGGGGGAAGCTATATTTATGTTGTTCTCCCTACAACAATGTGCACATGCACTTTTTATGGCCTAGCTAGATCTATGTATGTTCGTGGTGTTGCATATGTTTGTGGTGTTGCATATGTGTTTGTGTTTGGAGGTGTACCGGTATTGAAATTCGATAGTTGCCAATATTTTGCCGGAATGTTGATTCATTTCTGTTTCGGCGAGAATTTTGGCATTAAGCATTCTTTTTGGTCCTATTTTTAGGGAAAGTCATGCCAAATTTTTTCTTGGTTCTAAAATATCGTTTTGCTCTACCCCGCAGGTGACCATGGTCCGCATGATGACCGAAGGCATCGTGAATAGGTTTTTGAGGTCCGCGAAGGCCGAGATGCTTCAAAAGAACGAGACGGAGATAAGATGTCCGTGTCGAAGATGCAAACTGAAGAGCCTTATTGCGGACCCGGAATCCGGGCAGGTGCGGGACCACCTCCTCTTGCGTGGTTTCATGGATGGCTATCGGTGGCAAGGTGATGAAGATGAATATGAAGTCGTCCTTGGGGGACGGGCAAGAAATGAGGAAGGGCAGCAAGACAACCACCGCGGCTCGGGCTGGCGAGAAGACGAAGAATCCCGAGGAGATGATCACGACGATGATGTTGTATACAGTCATCATGTAGAAGATGCAGGACATGATGATGAGGAAGATGCCGGAGCAGTCGACGGGCATGATCATGAAGATGATGATGCCGGCGGAGCAGACGACGCTGGACCATCGATGGGCTGGGTGTAGGACCCTCATATTCAAGAGCTGCTTCTCAAGCAGACGGATAACGCAAGAGCTGCCGCCCGAGAGAAAGCCAAGATGGATCAACTTGAGTTAGACGCGGTTACTCCATTGTATGAAGGATGCAGGCCCGAGGATACCCGCCTGAAAGTAACGCTCATGGCTCTGGAGATGAAGGTAAAACACAAAATGACCAACGCATGCTTCGACGAGAACATGTCATTCTGGCACGAACGTCTTCCCAAGGGGAACAAGTGCCCGACCAGTTTGGAGGAGGCGAAGAAAATCATGTGTCCTCTGGATTTACCGCACGTGAAATACCATGTGTGCATGAACAATTGCATCATTTATCGGGATGAGCATGCGGAGTCTACCATATGTCCGGTGTGCGGCGTCACTCGATACAAGAAGAGGAAGAAAGCTCCTCGAAAAGTGGTGTGGTACTTTCCGATCACTCCTCGTCTGCAGCGGTATTTCGGGGACCCTAAGGTAGCAAAGCTCCTGCGTTGGCACGCGGATAGGGAGAAGAAGAAGCGAGAAGATGACGTAAATGATCCGGAGATAGATAAAAAAGACAAGATGCTGAGTCACCCTAAGGATGCGAGCCAGTGGCAAGCGTTGAACTTCGAAGACCCACAATTTGGGAATGATCCAAGGAACATCGTGCTGGGCGCGAGCACCGATGGAGTCAATCCGTTTGGCAGCCAGAGAAGCACACATAGCACCTGGCATGTGTTTGTGTGGATGTACAACCTTCCCCCCTGGTTGTGCATGAAGAGGAAGTACATTCACATGAGTATGCTAATTGAAGGACCGAAACAATCAGGGAACGACATCAATCTGTATCTGGGGCTGCTGAAAGAGGAGCTTGACACGCTGTGGAAAATGCCAGCCAATACGTGGGACGCCGCAGAGAAAGAATATTTCCCTATGAGAGCCGCGCTGCTCAGACGGTGCACGACTATCTCGGTTACGGATATGTCGCGGGGCAGGTGGTCCACGGATTTTCTGGATGAGTCAGGTGCATGGATGACACAACGTATCGCCAGCTAGATAGAGATCCCGAGTCTTCGAAAACCGTGTTCATGGGACATCGAAGGTGGCTTCGCGATAATGACCCGTGGAGAAAACGCAAGGATCTGTTCGATGGTGAAACCGAACCCCGAGGACGCCCGCGTATGAGGAGCGGCGAGGAAATAGACGAGCTGTTGAAAAATTGGAAAGACTGCCCACTGCCGGGAAATAAGCAAAAGGCGCCAGAGCCGGGAAAGAAGCGAAAGGCGCCAGAGCCGCTGCTGAAGGTATGGAAAACGAGGTCTTTTTTCTGGGACTTGTCGTACTGGAAGATCCACCGTGTGCCTCACAGCCTTGATGTCATGCATATCACGAAAAACGTGTGCGAGAGTCTGCTTGGTACCCTGCTCGACATGCCAGAGAGGACCAAAGATGGGCCGAAAGCAAGGGCAGACTTGAAATCAATGGGCATCAGGCAGGAGCTTCACGCTATATATGATGATCATGATGATGATGATGATGATGAGGCGAAGCAGGACACGGAAAGTCGTCACAAAGGCAAAAAGGCCAAGAAGACCGGAAATGACTACCCTCCCGCGTGCTTCACTCTAAGTCAGGAGGAGATCGAGCAGTTTTTCACCTGCCTCGTAGAAGTAAAACTTCCTTATGGTTACGCGGGGAAGATAAGCAGATACCTAGACCCAGCGAAGCTGAAGTTCAGCGGGATGAAGTCTCACGACTGTCACATGCTGATGACGCAGATACTTCCAGTTGCAATCTGTGGGATCATGGACGCGCACGTCCGTGAAACCCTATTTGGCCTATGCAACTTTTTCGACGTCATCTCTCGGAAGTCTGTTGGCGTGAGGCAACTCAGAAGGCTACAGGAAGAGATCGTGGTGATACTATGCGAGCTTGAGATGTACTTCCCGCCCGCATTCTTCGACGTTATGGTGCATCTGCTGGTCCATATCGTGGACGATATCATCCAACTCGGGCCGACGTTCCTGCACAGCATGATGCCGTTCGAAAGGATGAATGGTGTCATCAAAGCATACGTTCGCAACATGTCACGTCCAGAGGGAAGCATAGCCAGGGGCTTTCTGACCGAAGAGTGCATCTCCTACTGCATGAATTATCTAGGCATCGAGAACCCCGTTGGTCTGCCCGTCAACAGGCACCTCGGCAGGCTCGCTGGATGGGGTCACCTTGAGGGTCGCCGCAAAATGCATGTCGACTTCGAGGGTCGACTCGCCGACTTTAAAAGAGCAAACCTAGTTGCGCTACAACACATAGACGTGGTCGATCCTTGGGTGGTAGAGCACAAAACCTTTATTGAGAAGACGTACAATGACCGAGGCCAACAGAGGACGGACGGAGATATAATCAAAGAGCACAACTCATGTTTCACGCGTTGGTTCAAGCAGAAGCTTCTGTCGTACCCTTTACATGAGGATTCTTCCGCGGAAGAACAACTCATATTCGCCTTGTCACAGGGCGCCGAGCATAATTTGATGACCTATGAGGCGTACGATATCAACGGCTACACATTCTACACCGAGGACAAAGATATCATCGAGTTCAACATGGTCATGAGATTATAAGCGTTCATAAGAACACAAAAGCAAATCCCTCTTTGAGATTAAGTTCAGGACGAAGAACACGGACATGAGAGGACAAGTACTAAGAGCATGAACTAGCTAATCACTCCTGCTACTCTCTCTCAGGTAAAATAGCATAGAACATGTATAGCTCTCCTAATTCATCATATTGGAGCATGCAGATGAACCTGTCTCCTAATCGTGGGCTACGCTTCTGATTGCTACCCCCTAGTACTTCTCTGCGATCGTTCACAATTTTGCTTCAGTCTTTCACTATTAAGCATTCCTCGGTTGTAAAAATCCTAAATGCACTCATGTGCAATGTAGGATGTCTTGGCCGTAAGCTAACCATTGCCATGCCACCTTTAGTACCGATCCACTGAGACACAACTGTCATCGGGAGTCCATCGTATAGTAACATTACTTATGAATGAAGTTTAGCTTGAAAAATAATGTATGCAAAAGATGCACTGCGGACAAATAGTAAAAATCTTACCATCTTTCCTAAATAGATGTGACCATAGTTCAATACGATCACTATTGGTCGCACGTTTTGAGTACTAAGATTTTCAAATTCAGGAAAATAATTTCTCTTGACAGCATCAAGATCCTCAAGCCATAAAACATAATGACTTATCTCCTCGCAGTTTAGTTCAGCCCTGGGAGAGTGGACGGTCCTGTCTACCAAGCGCTGGACATGTTTGCTTGAATGAAAATAAGTTGTCAATAGAAATTAGTTGTCAACTATTTTTGAATAAACAATATCGAAGACATAAATATGGTTGAGAAACTCACATAATGGTAGAACTGGAGGCGTCTGCACATCGATCCAAATGTCTCTATTACCTTCAATATCATCTTCGGGACGAATATCAAAGGTGATAAACATATCAGGCTAAAATGCATAAGCCTTGCATAGTGCTTGCCAAGTTTTGCATTCAAAATAGGTGTAGATGTCTATATTGTATAATTTGACGTTGAACGTATAACCATGCTAGGTCTTCAAGTAAACTCTCTTTAACTCCATAGTTTTGTTAGGACTGAAACCTATCTTATCCAAGACAAAAAATCTTGCATGGCAGGGGATACGCTAGTAGAATAGTGAAAATTTAAAATTCTAAGTTGAAGCAAATGAAGTATAAGTCATTCTTAATTACGAAAAAAGACTTATCGTTGTGACTTACTGTATCCACTTCGAAGGTCCCATCCAACTTGATGCTGAAGCGCCTATAATCAACTAGGAAATTTCTGTCGCACGAGCCACGCTGGTCTTCGCAGTATTCGCATATAATGAAATCGTTTTCGTCGTTAGATGACATTTCTTATGTTCATAGGTGAAACATTAAACACTTACTAATTCTATTAATTCAACTAATTCAACTAGTTCTATTAATTCAACTAGTTCAACTAATTCAAGTAATTCAACTAAGCACTTACCAAAAATAAACCAGTTCTATTAATTTTCTTACTAAAAATAAATTAGCAAGTTCTATATAGTAAAATTTTAATTAGATGATCAAATCTCATATATCTAAATTTAATATATATCTAATTCATCTAACATTAATATATCTAATTCATCTATAACAAAAAGTATAAAAAACTAACTCATCTAACATTAATATCTAGCTAATTCATCTAACATTTGACATTAATATGTAACAAATATTTCTATCTAATTCATCTAACATTTGACATTAATATCTAACATTTATATATATAACAATTATATATATATATATATAATCTAACATTTATATAAAACAAAAGTATAATAAACTAAAAAACAAAAAACAAAAAAATCATTAAGAAAAATCTATCTGTGTGTGTACTATGTGTGTGTGTTTACTTGTGTGTGTGTGCGTGTGTGTGCATCTGCACAGAGAGGCTGTCGGTGAGCGGCAGGGGGCCGGCCAGGGCGCGCGGTCGATCTTACAGCGGGGCGACGGTCGGCGATGCGAGGCGACTGGGACGGGCCGGGGGCGATGACGGGAGTTGTAATAAGTTATTAAAATTTTGATTAGTCGGTGTAACAGATGAGTTTTCGTGCGAAACCCTGATACTTCGAAAGAGATTGTCCAGTTTGTACACGAAGTGCATCCAGTTTTTGCCGTAATCCTCTCTGCTTTTTTACACATGTTGTGCGGGTGAAATGATAATACCATGCCAAGTTTCAACCTTTTCCGAGTTCATTTTGTAGTGCTTTTCAATTTCAGAGTCATTTAGCTCAAAACAAATCAGTAAATGCATCAAAAATAGGAAATTATGTCAGAAAGGGTTGAAAGTTGATGACGTGGCTTTGAATGGTGCATGTTAAATGTAAAAAAAGATCCGGAGCTATAATAAGTTATTAAATTTTTGAATAGCCGGTGTAACAGATGAGTTTTCGTCCGAAACTCTGATACTAGTGCATCCAGTTTTTGACGTAACCCTCTCTACTTTTTTTGCACATGCTATGCGGGTGAAATGATGATATCATGCCAAGTTTCAACCTTTTCAGAGTTCATTTTGTAGTGCTTTTAAATTTCAGGGTCATTTAGCTCAAAACAAATCAGTAAATGCATCAAAAATATCAAATTATGTCAGAAAGGGTTGAAAGTTGATGACGTGGCCTTGAATGGTGCATGCTGAACGCAAAAAAGTCCGGAGCTGTCATAAGTTATTACAATTTTGAAGTGCCGGTGTAACAGATGAATTTTCGTCCGAAACTCTAATATTTCGAAAGACATTGTCTAGTTTGTACACGAAGTGCATCCAGTTTTTGCTGTAACCCTCTCTATTTTTTTGCACATGCTATGCGGGTGAAATGATGATACCATGCCAAGTTTCAACCTTTTCAGAGTTTATTTTGTAGTGCTTTTAAATTTCAGGGTCATTTAGCTCAAAACAAATCAGTAAATGCATCAAAAATCGTAAATTATGTCAGAAAGGGTTGAAAGTTGATGACGTGTCTTTGAATGGTGCATCCTGAAAGCAGAAAAATTCTGGAGTTGTAATAAGTTGTTAAAATTTTGAATAGCCGGTGTAACAGATGAGTTTTCATCTGAAACATTGATATTTCGAAAGAGATTGTCCAGTTTGTACACGAAGTGCATCCAGTTTTTGCCGTAATCCTCTCTACTTTTTTGCACATTCTATGCGGGTGAAACGATGATACCATGCCAAGTTTCAACCTTTTTAGAGTTCATTTTGTAGTGCTTTTAAATTTCAAGGTCATTTAGCTCAAAACAAATCAATAAATACATCAAAAATAGCAAATTATGTCAGAAAGGGTTGAAAGTTGATGACGTGGCTTTGATTGGTGCATGCTGAACGCAAAAAAGTCCGGAGCTGTAATAAGTTATTACAATTTTGAAGTGCCGGTGTAACAGATGAGTTTTCGTCCGAAACTCTGATATTTCGAAAGAGATTGTCTAGTTTGTACACGAAGTGCATCCAGTTTTTGCTGTAACTCTCTCTACTTTTTTGCACATGATATGCGGATGAAATGATGATACCATGCCAAGTTTCAACATTTTCAGAGTTTATTTTGTAGTGCTTTAAATTTCAAGGACATTTAGCTCAAAACAAATCAGTAAATGCATCAAAAATAGTGAATTATGTCAGAAAGGGTTGAAAGTTGATGACGTGGCTTTGAATAGTGCATGCTGAACGCAAAAAAGTCCGGAGTTGTAACAAGTTATGAAAATTTTGAAGTGCCGGTATAACAGATGAGTTTTCGTCCGAAACCCTGATACTTCGAAATAGATTGTACAGTTTATACACGAAGTGCATCCAGTTTTTGCCATAACCCTCTCTACTTTTTGCACATGCTATGTGGGTGAAATGATGATATATACCATGCCAAGTTTCAACTTTTTCAGAGTTCATTTGTACTACTTTTCAATTCCAGGGTCATTTAGCTCAAAACGAATCAGTAAATGCATTAAAAATAGCAAATGAAGACACAAAAAATCCGGAGTTCAAATACTCACCTGCACGTTGCTTATCTTCATGCCTTGAGGAAATAGTGTAGACTGCACGGAGCTATGTGTAGTTTTCGTCCGAAACCCTTATAGCTCCGTGCAGTCTACATCACTTCCTCAAGGCCTGAAGCTAAGCAACGTGTGCAAGTGAGCATTGCGCCTCTCTTTCACCGTCTCTGCACTCATGGCTTATAAACCGCTACGAGTGCCTCTCGCTTGATGAGGTGGGACTAAAAAACAGCTGCACAATGAAACAAATAAAAAGCCCTAGTACCGACTCATGCCACGAACCGGTACTGAAGGTACTCGTGGAGCCCCAGTCTGGCCACAGCCTGTCACAACATCTTTAGTACCGGTACTAAAGGGCTGCCACGAACCGGTACTAATTAGCTCCCCCGCCTAGCCGTTGGAACCGGCACTAATGGACACATTAGTGTCGGTTTTGTTACAAACCGGGACTAATGTGCTTCACATTAGGCTTTTTTTCTACTAGTGAACATCTCGAAAACAGAAGGTATAGTATCTGTGTGAGGTAAATCTAAGGTCCCCCAAACAATTCTCTAGTTTGGGATTGAAGCTGTCTGACCTCAGCGTGGGCTTGTGTAGAGTGGTAGATGAAAGGTTTCCTCGAGCGTCGTGGCTGACAAAAAGTCTTGTACTGATACATCTTCAGATATTGCAAAGAAAAAGTCTGCGGGAAGGAATCAGCTATGATAGAGTTGCACCATAGATCTTTCCAGAACAATACATTGCCCCCATGTGAAACCTTGACTTGGGAGATCCCTCTGTAGATTGGCATTAGCTCTGTGACATCTCTCCACCAAAAGGGTCCACACGGGTGAGAGGCATGTGGAATTTTGTTTTGATAGTATGTCTCCCATAATAGCTCTACCCATGGCAGGTCCCACTGATTGTAGGATTTATGTAAATATTTTAGCAGTAAAGCCTCCCCTTGCAATCGGGTGTTCAGTACCCCAAGCCCTCCAAAATCTTTCGGTCTGCAAACCATGTCCCAGGCCGCCAGTGAATTGCGTTTATCACCTTGTTATGTTTTCTTCGTCCATAGGCACTTACGTCTAATCTTGTCCAAGAGTTCAATAATCTTTGGAGGGAGTCTGAGTGTGCACATGGCGAAGATTGTCAGTGACGTGATTACAAAATTAAGTAGAGACAATTTGCCACCATATGATATCATGTTGAGGGTGGTTGACAGTCTTCTTTCCACAGTACAGACTAGCGGCATAAGGCCCTGAACCGTGGGTTTTGTAGTCCCAAGGGGCAGACCAAGATAGGTGAGTGGCATTTTCCCAATGACGCAACCAAAGATATTGGCAAGCTCTTGACAGGTATCATATGCACAATTGATGGGTATGAGGGTGGATTTGTAGAAATTGATCTTCAGGCTGATCGATGTGGCATAATCCGATAGAATGTCTTTGATACGTGTTGCTTGGATTGGACATGCAGGTAGGACTAGAATCGTATCGTCTGCATATAGGATGACTGGGTAGTCCTTTTGGGTGACGAAAGGGAAAGGTAGTTGGATATGACCCTATCAGAAAGCATCATTGATGGCTGCTTGTAGCAGATCCGCGGCAAGAACAAAGATAAGAGGTGATAGCGGATCTCCTTGCCGAACCTCTTTTTTCAGTGGTATTGTCTTCTGGATGTTCCATTGAGCAGCACAGAAGATTTGCCTAAGGACAATATGCATCTGATCCAGCCCAGCCATTTGGCGTTAAACCCCATACTGGCCATGATCTCTAGCATGCCATCATGTTCTATAGTATCGAAGGCTTTAGCAATGCCCAAGCCAGGAAATCTTGTATTGATCGTCCTCTAAGAAATCTGTACCGGTTTTTGTGTATCACCTTCAAAATAATTTTTTGCAAGCGATTGGCAAGGATTTGTTGATTACTTTGAGGCAGCAATTGAGCAATGTAATTGGTCTGAAGTCATTAACCGTAGCAGAGGAGTTGATCTTAGGTATCAGCGTGATGAAGCCCTCATTTATTCTTTCCAAATTGAGATTGCTGTCATAGAATTTATTGCATAGTTTATAGAAGTCTTCTTTAATTATTGTCCAGCAAATTTTGAGGAAGACACCTATAAATCCGAGCATGGCGCTCTATCTGTCGGCATAGCTTTGATCACCCCATCTATTTCATCCATAGTGAAAGGCACCGTGAGCTGTTCAAGCTCATCACATCTTTTTATTAAACTTCGTAGATCAAATTCATCTCATGGGTTGCGAAGGTGCCTCATCTTTCTTTGAGAGCATGGAAGATTATGGATTCTTTCCCCGCATGGTCTTCAACATTAACTCCATCAGCAGTCGTGAGAGAGACAATGTTGTTCCTCCTGTACCTTTCTGATGCCATAGCTTGAAAGAATTTGGAATTCTCATTGCCAAATTGAACCCAACGGATAGTGCATAGTTTCTTCCAGTAATTTTTTTGATAAGATAGTAGTCTAAGCATGTGCGTCTTTAGGATTCTCCTAAATTTTGCCTCGGGAGTAGTGAGTGTTCTTTTATTCTCAATGGCGTCAAGTTCATTTAAAGCTTTGCTGGAATTTTCAATGGCCACAGAGAGTTTTGAGATGCTCCTACTCCAGTGTTTTAGGTCATGTCTCAAGATCTTGAATTTACTTGAGAGAATAGTTGCACAGTTATCTAATTTGATCTGCCTGTCCCATGAGGTTTTAACCAAATCAAAGAATACGGGGTGTTGTATCCAGTGGGATTCATATCTGAAGAGTTTGGACCTGGGGACTGACGTTTCAATGGTGACAACACACGGTGTATGATCTGAGACAGGTTTTGCAAGCGGTTTTACCATGGTGTTGGGATATGAGATAGTCCAATTGGTCGTCGTAAAGAACCAGTCATCCTGTTGCATGTTACCTTAGGTGTAAGATCGGCCTTTAATTGGTAGCTCAATCAAACTCTGTGATCGAATGAAATCATTGAAGGTTATCACATCCGAGATGTTGCCCCTGGTTTGTTTCTGTTGCCAGGACTATGAATAAACATAAAATCCCGAACAAATAGCCCATCTTCATCGGGTGGGACATCGAGTTCAAAAAGCCAATTAACAAAGTTGAGACGTTGTTCACCCTGACAGGGGCCATACACATTCACTAAGGTCCACTGTTGTGCAGATTGAGTCGATTTAAATCTAGTTTAAGGTGAAATCTTCAGATGCAATAGTATCAGCTGAAAAGATGTAGCTATTCCATGCGGTAGCAATTCCCTCTGAAGCCCCTTGTGAAGGAACATAGGCAAACTGATCAAAGCGGCGGGGATAGCAAATTTAATGAACGCGAGATCAAAAGATTTATTTTTTGTTTCCTGCAAGCAAATATCCGCAATAACTGCACATCCACTGGATGTGATCGCATTCAAGAGTGCTAATTGTTCATCTCCCGAATTGAAGCCACGGAAATTCCAGCCAAGAACGTTCCAATTAACCAAAAGACCCATAGCAAGATGCGGGAGCCTCTGCAATATTGGAAGCGAGCAAAGCATCTTCAGAGAGCTCCTCAGCCGGAATGCCACACATGTTCGTGCCGATCATCTGGATCATTGGGACGGGTATTGGAGGGGGGCCCATCTTCAGTAGCCACTTCCTCAAGAGCTGTAGTGTCATCACGAAGTTCAGAAATTCTGACCGAAGAAGGTGCAGAGGGCATCCTTCTCGGCTTAACTTTCGATGTTTTGGGCTTGCAATCTGACACAGGAGGGACCCTAAAACCATCATATTTGTTCGCTCGGGCACTTCCACGAAGATTCATTAAGGATTCAGGAACAACAACCTTTCCTTTACGACGAGATTGAATAGCAGATTCAGAGTCAGCAGCCACAGACCCAACAGCAACTGTTAATGGGCCTTGAGAGATGTTTGTTTCTTCCTATGGGCCATCAAGCAACATGTTCGGAACTGGTGTGGTGTATGCCTTAGTCAGCTCCAGCTAGCCATGTTCAGCAGGTGATGCATCAGTCAAGTGAGGCAGTTCCTCAATTGTAGCAGATGAGGAGCTGTATGTGGTGGCCCAAGGTTAAAAGAAAAGAGGAGAAAACAAACTTGCAAAAGTCGGAAACAGCAAGTCAAAAGCTAAACGCGTGCATGTTTCAACTGTACGTACCCAATACGACAAAGTTTTTCAATTTTAAATGATGTTCAGTTTAGTCAGCTGATTCTTAATCTAAACAATTATACACTCCAAGCTCTTGTTTTGAGATCCGATATTATGATGGCTATGCTCAATTGTCTCCGGATCACACCAAATCAAATGCTAGAAGTTTGGAAACAAAGAGTGACCACCACATCAAAGATCTGATGTTTCCGGTACACACAGAAAAAAATAATACCTTTGAAGCCACAATTTAAGGTTGCAGCTAGCTGGTGGTATAATCAGACCCAACAATATTAATAAATATGACTACATTGAGATCTAAAGGAATATATACCCGACCCATAGTTAACTTGGTTAGCCTCAGCTGTTCTACTTCAGCGCCCATTTGAAAAAAGCTCAACAAAGAATTTCACGATTTCTCAACGCCTGCAGCAAAAAATAGCATGGCCTAAATGGTAATAACACTTGAATGAACAAAATCGTGAAGATAAATATTCAAACTTATTAAATGGTCCGAAAAAAAACTGTGGATGTTGGCAAACCACGTACCCACAAAAATATTCCCTAACCTTTAAGAATACCATACCCTAGAAGAAATCGAGAGTAAGAGCATCTCCAGCCGCGCCCCCAACAGCCCCCTCAGGCAACTTTTTCGGCGCCGGCGCCAAAAGAACGCCCCAGTTGCGCCCCCAGGACGTCGAAAAGCGCCAGTTCGGCCCTTTTTTCTGCCCGGCGGCCGCAGGCCGAACCCGGCACACTGGGGGCGATCGAGGGCTCCGGCGCAAGGGAAAAGCGCGGCTGGCCCACACCGTCAGGCGAAAAGTCAAGATTTTCTTTTCCGACCCGCCTTCCACCCCCCACGCCCTCCGCCGCCACTAGCTATATCCCGGCGCCGCCCGCCGCCCTTCACCGCTAGATAGCCATTCCCCGCTGGACAAATAGCAGAGGTTCACCGCAGCAGCCCCTCCAACAACAGCTGGGCGTTTCCGGCCGCCGTTTCCGGCTGCGGAGGGGCAGTTCGGCGGGTGCACGCCCACCGGGCGCAAGGTGTTCGGCGATTTGCCTGCCTCGGCGACGGACTCGGATGATGAGGAAGCGCTCGCCGCGCTGCTGGAGGAGGAAGCCGAGGCCGACGTCCAGGAAGAAGAGCATCTGATGGTGCTCGCCGCCCTCGCCCGGCTGCTGGCGAGCAATGAAAAGCCGTGGCGAGGTGGCTCGGCGCCGGGGTTGGCGAAAGCAGAAAACCGGCATCGTCTCGAAGACTACTGCATGCTCTACTCCGACTACTTCGCCGATGCTCCACTTCACGGCGACAAAACATTTCAGCGCCGTTATCGGATGAGCCGAAAGCTCTTCCTCAGGATTGTGAATTCCATCCGGGAGTTCGACAACTACTTCAAGTGCAAGATGGATTGCACCAGCAAACTTGGATTCACCTCGATCCAGAAGTGCACGAAAGCGATGAGGATGCTTGTATACGGACCTCCCGGTGATTCACTGGATGACTATGGGCGCATGGCCGAGTCCACCAGCATGGAGTGTTTCTACAAGTTCTGTCGGGCAGTGGTGGCAGTGTTTGGACCGCAATACATGAGAACACCCAATGCGGAAGACACTGCTCGGATCCTAGCACAGAATGCAGCAAGAGGATTTTCTGGGATGCTTGGAAGCATCGACTACATGCATTGGAAATGGAAGAATTGCCCATTTGCTTGGCAGGGGATGTACAAAGGCGTCAAAGGCAGTTGCAGTGTGGTACTTGAGGCGGTGGCCACACAGGACCTCTGGATTTGGCACTCCTTCTTTGCTATGCCAGGAACTCACAATGACATCAACGTGATGCAGTGCTCTCCTGTCTTTGCCAAGCTTGTTGAAGGTCATTCTCCTCCGGTGAACTTCGAGATCAATGGGCGGCACTACAACAAGGGGTACTATCTAGCTGATGGCATCTATCCGAGATGGTCGACATTTGTGAAGACGATCTCAAACCCTGTTCCAGGAGGTAAGAACGTCTGGTTTGCGAAGGTTCAGGAGGCTTGCAGGAAGGATGTCGAGCAGGCATTTGGTGTGCTCCAATCTCGATTTGCTGTTGTTCGGTACCCCGCTCAGACCCGGTCGAAAGATCAAATGTGGGAGATTATGACTTGCTGTGTCATCTTGCACAACATGATCATCGAGAGCGAGCAACAAGACCCAGTGTTTGACACTGAACCATACTACAGGCAGGGTCCTCTAGCCGAAGTTGATCACCAGCTACCGGCAACCTGGACTGCCTATCTCATTATGCGTCAGGAGATCCGAGACCCACAGGTGCATCATCAACTGCAGCAAGATCTGATAGAGCACCTATGGAGGCTCAAGGGCGATGCCGGGCGCGACGTGTGATGAAATATGAGTTTTTATTTGTTGAACTATATAATTTGTATTGAACTATTTGTTGTTGTACTATTTTGTTGAAGTATTTGATATTTCTAGGATGAAATATGTGATAAAAAAAATTATGTGGATAATTGAACGCCGAACAACAGCGAACCACGCCGAATATGAACCTATTGTCGCACATAAGGGTCCTTTATTCGCCGAAATGAGGCTGAAAAGTGGGCCAATATCGGCGCCTAGGGGCGACGACTGGACGCAAAACTGCCCCAGCGCCGATTGTATCGCCGGCTCGCCCCCAGGGTGCGATTTTTATGCGTCCTAAGGAGGCGAACGGCTGGAGATGCTCTAACACATTAGAACTAACTTTATTTATATCCACCCCATCGAGACAAGCGCTGCCACCGCTGCTTCTTTTCCTTGTCGCCGGGTTCTCCTCGGCTCGGGTCGCCCCACCTCAGGACTCTCCTACTTCTTCAGCCGAACTGTGAAGATCTGGTCATCCCTGCTCTCCATGGAGACGTCTGATCCCATGTGGTTGCGTGTACGATGAAGAAAAGGAAGGCGAGGTAGATCTGCTGCGGGAGAGAGGAGGAACAGAAGGAGACGGCGCGGCGGCTAGGAGGGAGTAAAAGTGAGGGAGGGGGAAGGGCGGAAGGCCATGTGCGTGTGTGCGTTATGTTTTCGCCTGCCCAACCCCAGACCCAGCCGAGAACAGCTAACCTGTCCGTCCACCTCGTGACGGTTCTAGTGTCTTCGGGTTACCGAGACTAGTGTTCCGGCAAGGTCGGGCGGCGGATTTCAATCCCGTTTCTGAATCTCAGCGATCTCCGTCTAGTGTGTTGGAAAATCGCCAATCTCCATCTCAATTTCTCACCTGTCCCGATCCAGAAACCACCCTTCCCCGAGCCACCTTGAATCGAATAGGTAGACCACTGAAACAGAGCAAGTTCTAGCCCGCCATAATCCCCAAATCCAACACCAAATCCGCCCCTTCTCGCGTCCACACCAAATCTTTCTCTTCTCAAACCTTTTTCTCAGGCTTTTGTGTATAGCTAGAACTCACAATCCAGTCAAACCCTAGGCGGGAGGCAGGGAGGAGCAGGCGGCGGTGGTCTCCTATTGCAGCCCTGCAGGGCGGCACCCGGCGGCGGCGTAGGCGGCAGCCTCCACCCATCTAACAAGTCCACGCAGGCAATGGAGGGAGTAGAGAGGAAGCTCCATTCCCTTAAACTCTCAGAAGCAGAGAAGAAGGGAATCAAGCTAGGAAGAAGGAATGCAAACCATATGGGAATAGAGAAAATGCAAGCAGTCGGCAAGGTGATGTCTGATAGGCCAGCGAGGGTGGATGCGCTGGTCAGTACTTTGGGAAGGATTTGGGGTCCTTTCAAGGGGATCAGTGTAAAGATCTTGGTATGAACCGGTTCCTGTTCACCTTCCGAGAGATAACAGGGAGAGATAAAGCTTTGAATAATGGGCCCTGGATGTTCAACAAAAGCTTGCTGGTGATGGAGAAATTCAACCCGGCCAAGGCCCTGGATGAATACAAATTCAGGTACATACCAATATGGGTTAGAGTTTATCATATTGCTATGGGGTGGATGAGTAGAGAATCTGGTGAAGAAATAGGAAAAGAAATAGGCGAAGTACTCGACGTAGATGTCGATGATTGCGGCATGGCCATGGGGGAGTATATGAGAATCAAAGTTAGACTAGACATCAGGAAACCACTGATGAGGGGAATCACGATTTTTGAGGATGACGGCGAAGAAGGTGAGGAGGAGGGAAATGACAATATAATTGAAGACGTGCAAGAAGAGAATGAAAAGGAGGGGAAAAAGAAGGGACGTGCGGTTATTTTTAAGTACGAACACCTAACCGACTTTTGCTACATTTGTGGCATAATTGGCCATAATGACAGAGCTTGCCCAAGTAAACAAAAACTGGGAGCAAAGCAGGAATTTGGGCCTTGGTTGAAGGCTGTTGTGTGGAGAAAATCACCCAGCGATGAAGATAGAGGCAGAGGCTCTCAAGAAAAAGTAGGCTTTTGGAACAGCAGCAGCGGAGGAAGCAAAGGAAGTGATGCCGCGTCCTGGAGGAAAGACACCTCTAGAAACAATGAACCAGCAGCCCCCCGAAGCAGTGAAGAGAAAGAAGCTATGAGCCTTATGAGAATACAGGGGGCAGAACAGAAAGTTTGTGCGGAAGGAAAAAAGCCGAGTTCTGATGAAGAGCTAGGGGGCAAAAATAATATTCAGAATAAGGAGAAACCGGATGAATATCTACTGAAAGAATTAAATGCAAGCAAGGCCGACGAGGAGACATCTGGGACACATGATAGGAAAACAGAGGCAGAAGAAATCAGTGAGTAAACTTCAGGAAAGGAGATAGATGGGCTGATGAAGGAAGGAGAAGTCAAGGTGCACAAAAATAAAGGAAAGGGTGGCACATTCAAACGCTCACAACGCACCAAAACATCTCAAACTAGTAGTGTGAGAGAGCCAGACCCAAAGAAGAGAGGAGCTATTGCCATGGAGATTGAAGAAGAAGCGGACAATGCAAAGAAAGCAAGGATGATAGTGGATAGTGAAGGAGGAAAGGAAATACAAGTGAATAATTCATTGGTGAGCTCCGAAAATTTCCTAGGAACAAAAAATGCAGTTGTAGAACACAAATTTGACATGAAAGCGGGGCTGACAGATCAGTCCCGCGGGACAAAATGAGAATAACAACATGGAACTGTCGGGGCTTGGGGAATGGCCCGGCAGTTCGTGGCCTTCTGGATCTCCAGAAGCAGGTGGACCCCGACATCCTCTTTCTCTCGGAGACAAAATTGGATGGAAGGAGGATGGAAAGATTCAAATGGATACTTGGCATGAGTAATATGGTGATTAGGGATTGTGATGGAAAAAGCGGTGGCCTGGCCTTGATGTGGAAGAAGGGAATAAACATTGAGCTGCACAAATTATTCAAGATATCATATTGATGTCGAAGTGGTGGAAAGTGACGGTTTCAGATGGCGGTTTACTGGTGTTTATGGAGAACCCGCAAGGGATAGAAAGTGGAAAACATGGAAACTTATGAGGATTCTTCGTCAACAACTAAACCTCCCATGGTTGTGCACAGGTGACTTTAATGAAATCTTATATAGTCATGAAAAAAGAGGAGGGCCACCCCGAGCACATAACCAAATGGAGAACTTTAGAGCAGCACTAGATGACTGTGGGTTGCGAGACTTAGGATATATTGGTGATAGATATACCTGGCGCAACCATAGCCATACAGCAGCCAATTATATTAAGGAAAGGCTAGACCGAGCGGTGGCGTCAAGAAGCTGGTGCATGAGGTTTCCTGAGTATAAGGTCCTAAATGGAGATCCTTGTCATTCTGATCATAGGCCGGTTACTGTATTTGTGGAAAAATCAAACAATGCAGCAACAAGGGCAAATAATGCACACGGTTTCAGATTTGAAGCCAAGTGGCTACAGGAGGAAGAATGTGAGAAAATTGTAAACGATGCTTGGACATCAGCTTCACTTGGAGGAGGCCAAAGCATCTCACAACTATTAAAAGCAATGGCTCATGACCTCCAAGATTGGGACTCTAATGTCTTGGGCGACCTTCCGAAAAGAATAGAGGAACTAAAGAAGGATCTGGAAAAGGTGAGAAGACAAGAAATCAATCAACAATCCATAGCTAGAGAGCACTTCTTGAGAGATAAGCTAGACAGGCTGGAACACCAATGGGATACTTTTTGGCGCCAACGGTCTCACGTCAAGTGGCTTCAGTCAGGGGATAAAAATACAGCTTTTTTCCACGCATTTGCATCAGAAAGGAAGAAAAAGAACACACTGAAGAGACTGAAGACAGAGGATGGCCGCTGGACTGAAGGAAATGAGTCTCTAAAGGAGCATATAGCAGACTACTTCTTCAGCATTTTATCCTCTACGGCAAGCCAAAGCAATGGGGTTGTTCTGCAATCTGTCCATCCGAAGATAACTGCAGAAATGAATGAAATATTATGTGCAGATTATTCAGAGGAAGAAGTGAAAGCTGCTCTAAATGATATCGGTGATCTAAAAGCCCCTGGTCCAGACGGGATGCCAGCAGTTTTCTTTAAACGTTTCTGGCATATGGTGGGCGAGCAGGTTACAAAAGAAGTCCTCAATGTTCGAAGAGGAGGACAAATACCAGAAAACTGGAATGACACATTAGTGGTGCTTATTCCAAAAAATGCCAAGCCAGAGAAGATCAAAGACCTGCGACCCATAAGCCTATGCAACGTGACATATAAGCTAGTATCCAAGGTAATTACCAACCGCCTAAAGTTAATTCTTCCAGACATAATATCGCCAAACCAAAGTGCCTTTGTACCAGGACGACTGATATCAGATAACATCCTCTTGGCATATGAATTAACACATTTCCTGCAGAGAAAGAGAAAGGGGTTGGTGGGCTATGCAGCAGTCAAGCTGAACATGAGTAAGGCTTACGACCGTGTAGAGTGGAGTTTCTTGAAGGACATCATGCATAAACTCGGATTTGATAGTGGCTGGATTGAATTAATAATGAAATGCATCACCACTGTAAGATACCGAATTAAGGTAAACAAGGATGTTACAGACATAATAATTCCACAAAGAGGATTGAGGCAGGGGGACCCCCTATCCCCTTATCTTTTCTTACTATGTGCTGAAGGTTTCTCGTCCATGCTATATGCTGCTGAACAAAGTGGAAGACTAAAGGGAGTCAAAATATGCAATGGAGCACCTAGCATCAGCCATCTCCTGTTTGCCGACGGCTCGTTACTTTTGATGGAAGCGAATGCTAGAAATGCCCAAGAAGTGAATGACATTCTTGAGACATATGAAGCTTGTTCAGGACAGATGATCAACAAAGACAAATCATCAATCCTCTATAGCAAGAATACAAAACCATGGCATAAAGAGGAAGTGAGGCAGATGTTACATATATCAAGGGAAGGATTATCCTCAAAATATTTGGGACTCCCAACCTATGTTGGTAAATCAAAAACAAAAACATTTGAATATATAAAAGAGAAGGTGTGGAAGAAGATACAAGGATGGAAGGAAAAGATGTTGTCAAAGGCAGGAAAAGAAATACTAATAAAAGCAGTAGCATAGGCAATCCCAGTGTATACAATGGCTTGCTTTGACATTACGAAGTCCCTATGTGATGATCTGAGTTCCATGATAGGGCGTTATTGGTGGAGCCAAATGGATAAACAGAAAAAGATACACTGGGTGTCATGGGATAAACTTTCAAAGCCAAAGAAGGATGGAGGATTAGGCTTTAGGGACTTGCACTCATTCAATTTAGCACTGCTAGCTAGACAGGCATGGAGACTGCTACAAAACCCAAGTCATTATGTGCCAAAGTCTTATCTGCAAGATATTATCCAGGGAAATCAATATTGGAAGCCACCCCCAACAAAGGTATCTCCTATGTATGGCGTAGTATATTGAAAGGTTTGCAATTACTGAAAAAAGGCATCATATGGAGGATCGGGGATGGGGAAAATATCAAGATTTGGACTGATTCTTGGATACCAAGGGAAAGCACCAGGAAAGTTATCACGAAAAAAGGACGCAATATCATAACTAAGGTGGCAGAACTAATTGATTTCAGCACAAACACATGGGATGTGCAGCTGGTTCAGCAAACATTTATTCCAGAAGATGCTACCATAATTCTGCAAATCCCTATTCAGGAACATGCAGAGGACGTCGTTGCTTGGCACTTCGATAAAAAAGGTATTTTCTCTGTGAAATCTGCCTACAAGGTAGCAGTCGATGCTAGAGACCGTGAGTCTCGTTCAGGTCTAACATCTTCTTCCAGTGCAGCTGCTGAAGAAGGTGATTTTAAGTGGAGAAGACTGTGGGAGCTTCCTCTTCCCAATAAGATACTACACTTTCTATGGCGGGTGACGACATACAGCCTACCTCTACGAACGAAGCTTCGAAGCAGAGGTATGGAAGTGGACACCCGATGCCCTGTATGCGCTAGATTAGATGAAGATGGAGGCCATTGTTTCCTTAAATGCAAAAGAGTGAAGGCCATATGGAGGCAAACCCAACTTGAACATGTTAGGCTCCAACTCTTAGCTTGCCCAGACTCCTTTAAATTCATGGAGGAAGTGCTCAATCTAAAGGAGGAGGAAAAATTAAAAACTTGTTTGCTCCTGTGGTTTTGGTGGCATCAGAGAAATAAATGCAATGCTGGAGATGCTATGAAAACAAATGATGAAATCTCCTTTTCAATTAATCATCAGCTTGCTAATGCAATCAATTCTATGCAGCAAAAAGACAGTGCAAAACTCAAATGTACCTCAAAGTGGGCTCCACCTCCTGCTGATATCCCGAAGATCAACATAGACGGGGCCTTCCACAAAGAATTTCATTCAGGAGGCTGGGGGTTCACTATAAGGAACAACAAAGGCGAGCTTTTGGCAGCGGGAGCAGGTAATTTGGAACATGTGACTGAGCCTCTACATTCAGAAGCACTGGCGATGCTCCATGCCGTAAATGCAGCAATTCAGCTGAGATGTGATCGAGTAATCTTTGAAACCGATTCGTTGGTGCTGAAGCAGGCTATCACATCTGAAGATTATAACCTCTCTGCCTTAGGTGTGGTGTTTAGGGAGATCAAATTTCAATTACAGATTGGCCTATCTGATGTATGTATTAAACATGTTTCAAGGTCGTGTAACCAAGCCGCGCACACTCTTGCTGCGTACGGCACAGTCATGAATGTAGGCACTTTTGAGTGCTGGCTTGATCAGTTTCCAGATTTTGTAAATGACTGTGTACCTGGCGATTTGTCCAGCAATCTTATGTAATGGAATGCATCAGAGTTCCTTTTAAAAAAAAAAAAACCCCAGACCCAGCCACTCGCCGACGCCGTAGGTGCGCAACCCACCAACTGCTTCTTGGCCCCACAAACAAATGAGCCCACCGGTCATGCACTCATGCAGTCTCAGCCGAAACCTGTGGGTGCAAAAGAGATGGACGGTTGACCAGCTGACAGCACGGTAAAAGGAGCTATTCTCTGTCTCTCTGTTTACAAGGCGTGTGCATAGCCTTAGGTCGTTAATTTGACTAACCTAATACAAGTTAAATATTATAGAAAATATACCAATATAAACTTCATATGTTTTATTTTCAAACGGTATAATTTTTTAAGATGATAAAATTGACAATCTAAGTATACGCACAGGACTTGTAAACTGAAATGAAGAGAGTATCGTAAATCGATCGTGGGGTGGAAAATGCCGCACGAGCACAAATGCGCTAGAACAGTGGGTAGCACAGCATGGTTTATATGTTCGATGATTTTGACAAATCTGTATCTGGTACGGTGGTACCTGAAATGTATAAACCATTTATTTAGTTTGATGTATTTACAATTACCTAGATCAAGGGAGTTTGTGATATGGTGAATGGTGTGTGAAGGCCTGAACGGAACCAGCCTACAATGCTTCACAGAAAAAAAAACCTGGTTCATCCATTGACTGTTTTTATTTAGATGAAGCTTGTATGAGATGAGCTGTGTGGTGTGTCTGAATTTCGCTTTCCTCGAAACAGTCTTTCGCCCCGCTTTATAGATAAAGCAACAACCACAGAATTACACGGCCGGCCGATACAAGATGATGAGGCTACCCTCTTACAAAGTTGATCCTGAGAAATTCGGCACACGCAGAACGCACGCGATTATGGTACCAGCTGCGAGCATCGGAAGAATTGAACACCCCCACACTACAACGCCGCCAAGAGGGAGAACGGCGCCGAGCGTCGCTGCTGCCGAGTCCACATTAGACAAAGGTCTTCACCCGGAGTCCGGACATGGAGAGAGAAGAACCACAACGACGTCTTCAAGAAGAGTGCGGCACCCTCGGGTGTTGCCGTGGTCGCCGCCAAGGCACTGAGCTTTCGCTCAGCAACTCACCCGTTGTCACGACCGGGTTTTCCGGGTTTTAAATTCCAAAAAATGGCCGTCGTGCTCATCAGCCCCAGGATTACTGTTAGCTGATGAGGCTCCAAACTTGATATAGAAATCTTAAGCAAAATACAAAAAATATGTAGTACAAGACCCTTCTGGCCTGTGAGTACAACAATTGGGTTTCTAGTGGTTGATGGCGGAAGCGGTTTGTGAGACATCAGTGTCTATGGGACTCCATTTCCCACAGGGAACAGCTGACCAGGTTAACTCCTATCTTCGCGAGGCTGCTATCACCGTTGCTTAGGTCTCGAGGCTGTCATCGTCACGCTCCTCTCCAAGCAGAAATCTGGCCAAGACAATAGCCAGGGACAAGCCAGTGAGTACTTTGAATGTACTCGCAAACATTAAGAACACAGGTATAATATAATTGATAATCATGCACTGAAAAATTTCATGATCACATCGTCAGTCATAAATAAAATATCTTTTATGCATGCAAGCAGGTTATTTATCATGCAACATGAATAAGCAATAATAGAGAGGGAATAAAATGCCGCAGTCGGGCGTCTGAGCGACACCACATAAAGGGCTTAAAAAGAAATGCCACAGTCGGGCGTCTAAGCGACACCACATAAAGGGCTTAAAAGAAATGCCACAGTCGGGCGTCTGAGCGACGCTTTAAAAGAAATGCCATAGTCGGGCGTCTGAGCGACACCACATAAAGGGCTTTAAAAGAAATGCCACAGTCGGGCGTCTGAGCGACACCACATAAAGGGCTTTAAAAGAAATGCCACAGTCGGGCGTCTGAGCGACACCACAAGTCCATCACAAGATAATAATCATAATCTTCACAAGTCACAAGTCACGGTCCAAGTTCTGGTTTAACAATCTCTCCTCCGAAGACCGACACTAAGACCAACACTTGACCCATCCCAGACTGTAATCCTTAACCATGGACACGGCTATTCGAATAGGTTTAATCTCTGCAGAGGGTGTACTCTTTACCCACGAGTAACGGATTCCTTTAGTCCATCGGGACTAATTCCGTCTACGGCCTTTTAGTTGAAAACACGCCTAACTTGCACACACCAGCTTAACTCATCGGTGTCTGGAATCACCCACGACACTTGTTAAGCAAAACTCTAAGTGGGGAGGCTACAACCTCGCGTAGCATGGGATCAAATTTATATCGCGCGCTCTAAGGGGTGGCCTCCCCTCTCGGTCCCAACCGGAAACACCCATGCCCCCGGACCAGGTGGCATGCCTACCGGCTACAACCGATATCTTCCACCATGGCCTCTCTGTACGGTGTGTGCTTGAAAGGGGTTGACGACTTACTGAACCATACCCTTACCTGCGGCAGGGACAAGTGGTAGTACATAGCAAGTATGGGGGTTACTGGAAACAGACTCGGTCTACGGTCGACTCAGGAGGTTTATAAATTCCTTGCATGACCTGTAACAAATATATTTCAATCAACAAAATCACCACTCAATATACCTTACCATGCCATACCGGACATAACCGTCCCGACGGGGACCGGCGACAAGCTCACCCCTACCCAAGGCCGAGGCTTTCCCGGATTCCTTTCCGGCATGCATGCAAGGCACATGAGGATGATTACCATCACAATTATATTCATTTCCAACAGCGAGGAAATCACTAATATGCTTCCATGCAAATGATCATGTCACATGAAATAACAAGTCCTTCGAAGTAAGGTGGTGTTATAAACGTGTCAAATAACACACCAAAAACATTATGCCAGGGTTCAGAATGCTTGCCTTTAAGTTGTGGAGGGGTGAGGTGCTCTCCAAAACTTTTGAAAGTTTCTTCTCTCTCCCCAAAATCCTATTTAAAAATATATTTGAATTAACACACATTTCAAAAACAGTACAAAAAAGTTGTTTGGAAAATTTTCAAATAAATCTTAAAATAAACTAGACCAAATTTGAGGAAGGTAGGAAAAAGAATCAACTCATTTGGAGTTATATTTAAAAAGTTATAGCCAGTCAAAGTTCTGGTCAAATCTGTTATATAAAATAAAACTGAAAAGAAAATGTTACGGAGGGGAATACGCTTTCGGAGCGGGGAAAACGTACTGGGGAAAATACGCCTTCACTTACTCCAGCGTGGCTGGCGCGTGGGTCACTAACAGTGGGTCCAGGGGGCCCACTAGTCAGGTTTGACTAGTCTCTCTTTCCCCCTCCTTCCCCTGTCCCGAGCGGAGGCGGAGCTCAGGCGATCGTCGCCGGCGACTGGCAGCTCTTCGCGGGGCCCCGAGGGCGGGGATGGATCCGCCACTCCAGTGCGGTCCTCCCGGTAGTTGCCAGGCCGGTGGGGACGGAGGGAGCTGCCGGCGGCGAGCTTCGCGGCCGAGGAGGCTTCGGGGGCGGAGTGAAAATTTTCCTGCAGTGAGCCCCGATCAAAATCGAGTAGTGGGGATGGCTCACGGGAAGATGAGGAAGCTCTTGGTGGAGAGAACGGAGAGTGGGAGGCTCTGGTGGTGCCGAATTGGCCGGGGCAGTGGCGGCGGCTGCAGTTGCCGGAGATGAGGAAGGAGACCTCTCCGGATCGATTGGCTGCCACGGGAGAACTAGGGGAGCATTCTAAGGCTGCCTGTGTGCTTGAATGGGTTCGGGGCCTCCTTTTTATAGCTCGTCGAGGTCGGTTCCGCGGCGGCCGGATAAGCTCTCCGGCGAACCGCCTCTCTGTAGCTAGGGCGACGTGGCGGCGACGAGCGCTAGTGGACACACTCGCGGATGAGCACGCGCTGTTCCAGGGGCCAGGTGGCGAGCGGAGGAAGGTTCGGTGGCGCCGACATGGGCAGAGGCTGTCGGGCGGCGGCGGCGGCTAGCGCTTGGCCTGCCGGGCGCGGCGAGGGGCGGCTTGGCGCGTAGCTGTGAGAAGGGGAGTGCGTGGCGTGATACCGCGGAGCGAGCCAAAGCCGTGGGGCCAGCGTGTCGGCTCGGGTGCGGGTCGTGCAATACGCGCGCTCTGCTCGCGCTCCGGGCGTGCGCGGGACGTGCTCGACGCAATGCCAGAGCGTGCTAGAGGTCGAGGTTGAGGCTGGGAAGAAACAGGACTAGGTTAGGAGTAACAGGGAGTCTAGTGGACATGCTTGTTTGATCAAAGGTGCAAGCTCACAGTGCAATGCCAAAACTCATGTCAAAACTGGTCATGCTCTCCAGGTGTTCGACAAAATGCCACAGGCACCTAGGCTCTTCTTGGAGTGGCCAAAACTTCCAGATTGGGGTCTCTTTAGATGCAAGAGAGAGTGGTGAGGTTAGTTTGCCAAAAGCAGAAACTTGCTAGTGCAAGTTTTGCAAAACTACAATTCTGGACAGGAAATAAATGACATTATTTCATGAACCAAAATTAATCCAATGGGTGCATGCTCCTGGATTTAGGGGTTTGGTAGGGCTGCCTACAAGTAGGAGAAAGCACAAGGTCATTGGAGCAAAATTTAATAGGGTTGCAGTAGAAATCACAAGGCTGGACCAGAATGGAAAAGAGGTTGATTCACTCAAAGTTTTCAAATAACAACACATGATTTTTGCATAAAGTTGAATCATGAGTTACTACCAATATCCCATAATTTTGGTGGAGGCTAGAAAGAATTATTTAAATGGGTTGTACTGCAAATTGCACTATGGACCAGAGAAGGAAAATTGAGTGTAGAGCTCAAAATATTTCATAAAATAAAGATGTTTTTGCACAAAAGTTATTGAATAACATTACATGACATCTCCAAATTTTTGTGAGAATTTTAAGTGAATTTATCAAATGGTTGTAGTTCAAATATGGCCATTTAACCTTGAAAAACCATTTTCAAGAAAGTAAAGATCAAGCAACTTAATTATTTAATTAGTTATATTAAATAAGGGAAAATTTCTCTTGAGAGATTAAATAAGTCCAATGACATATTTGAAAAGTTTTCTCTTTGGGAAAAACTCATCATAACAGGGAAGGAAATGATTTAAAAATCAAAATGGAGCTCAGATATTCAAAGTTTTAATTCCTGGCAAAAATTTTAATCCATTAAAACAAGGCCAAATTTTTGGGGTGTCACATAGATCCCCAGATCCAGATCAGGACGCCACCCCACCGAGAGGGAGGGCACATCCGAGCAACCCATCGCAACATCTCGCGTAGCCCACACAACCCGAGAGGGAAGCCACCACCACCGCAATGATGCACGTCGAAGAGCAACCAAGCGGACCGCCATCCGGGGCCACCACCCCAACGTCCTTGTCGCAAGATACCGTGTGTCGTCCACATCACAACGCACTCAACCACAGAAGGAAGAGCAATGGCAGTCCATCTACTCCTAGCCCGGCATCAGTCCCCGAGTCCGGGCAGGCGCCTCCACAGTAGGAGGCGCCCACACCTGCGTCCCCAACCAATACCCGGCGGACTGGGGGGACACGACTCTGAGACTGCCGACGGCCGCCGGCGAGCCAGCCTCGAGCCCTTGGCCAGACAAACTCACACGACGCCATGTCCGTGGTCACAGGCGCAGATCTGCGCACCACGCAACGCTAAGTCGCTAACACAACCACCACCGAGCCTACCATCGCCTACCTGGAGCGAAAGCTCCGACCCACCCTGGGCCCCAACCGATCCGCCCGAGCATGAGCCCCAAGTCCACGCCATAGCACAGGCTAGCAGCTCGCGCCGCTGGTCCGGATCCAGGAAAAGGGAGGAACTGTTGGCGTTCAGGGAACGGGGGTCCCCAGACTTGCCTGCCTGCGGCCCGCAGCGTGGCTAAGCCAGCAGGCCGTATGGCCCATCTTCATCGACAAGACATCCAAGACCCTCGCGAGGGGCCAAACCTCGTGAGGCGGTCGACGCAAGACCTGCTCTAGAGTGGCCTAGTCAGGCAGGCTCGCAAGGAGCGGAGATATCAAGGCAAGGCGAACCTCATGAGCCTCTCGTGACGTAAGCCATGACGATCGACACCAGGAGGGCGCCAGGCGGGCGCCAGTGCACGCAGCGTCCTCGTTTCCTCTTTGGTGCTAAGGAGGCCTGCCCGGGCGAGGAGTACCGAGGCATCAGGGAAAGGTTGCCATATCGGTGCAACAAGACCAGGACCAGCAGGACGGCAAGACGGAGGTCATCATGGAGCCCAAGACGGCGTCACCACCAGAGCCTTTCGCAAGCGGAGACCACCTTTTGTCAGGATGGCTTGTACTAGCTGTCACCCTTCAAATTAGCCCGCCGTTGTTGGCTCCCTTCCCGCTCAATATTTCAAAAGAGGATTAGAGCCTCTATAAGTAGGACTAGCCACCACTATAGAGGGGGGGATCGGAAATCAGGGACAGAGTGAGGGAGGATCCAGAACCACACAAGCTTGCCAAGCACAAGAACACCTCAACCTCAGGAGGTCGTTCTTCCCCTTGTATTGTTCGTCATTGGCCCAAGAGGCAATCCACCACCACACTGGAGTAGGGTATTACACCACAACGGTGGCCCGAACCAGTATAAATCTTGTGTCTTTCCGTGTTGCGAGTTCATCAAGTTCGTCCGCGAGAACTTAGCGAGCTATGGCGTAGATTGGTGGGAGGAAAAGACTTCGCACGCACCCCAGTGTTCGAACCTTAAGGGTTTGCCGGAACCCCACATCCGACATTTGGCGCGCCAGGTAGGGGTGCGCCGTAGCTTCCCCTCCGTCGATCTGCGCTCCGTCGCCGCCGCGCGTCGCCCACATGGCAGGCGCCCTGCCGCCGACTCCAACGGTCAGCAATGACAACGAAGCCAGGGGGCTCCGAGCCCTGGCCCCCGCACTGCGGCAGGTGCAGTTGCCGCCCAAGTCCAGGCTGGAGATGCTGCCGCGCTATGACGGTGGTGGCGGACCCATCAACTCCCCTTCTGGCGTACGAGGAGGCCGTCGTGGAAGCCGGGGGTGATGACATGGTCATGGTCAACTGGTTTCCCATGGCCCTTGCCGGCGAGCCGCACGCCTGGCTGCTCAACCTTTCGGGATCCACGGTGGCATCTTGGGAGGAGTTCTGTGACCTCTTCACTGCTCGCTACGCAGTGCCGGCGCACCACATGGTCGCGGCCCTGCTGGGCGGCTCTCAAGCACCACCGTCGGACTACCACGCCAAGCCGTTCCTCTGTCAGATCAGGGCCACCTCCAGGCGCCCGGGGGCTCCGCCGGGTTGGGCTGCGCCAGAGGCTGACCTCACCTTTGGCTCAGAAGACCACCCCGACTCCACCGCCGGCTCCAGAACGCTCCCGATGCTCTGCACGCCCACCATCTGCAACGTGGCCGTCACCAGGACCCTCATCGACGGTGGTGTCGGCCTCAACTTGCTCTCTGTGGAAGCCTTCGGCCTTCTCCACGTGCCACTCGAGCGGCTCGGCCTCAGTAAGCTCTTCTCGGGAGTGGGTGGCGGAGCTGCCCACTCCCTGGGACAGATCCGCCTCACAGTCACCTTCGGCACACGCGACAACTACCGCACCGAGCTGGTGGACTTCGACATCGCTCGCATCGGTCTCCCGTACAACACCATCCTCGGGTACCCGGCTCTCGCTCAGTTCATGGCGGCGACTCACCCGACTTACAACCTCATGAAGATGCCAGGGAGCAAGGGTGTCCTCACCATCAAGGGGGACACTAAGGAGGCCGTGACGGCGCTCAGGCTCGCCTTCAAGACCGCAGCGGCAGCACAACCCGCCGACGCCGGTGCCCCCGCGGCCAGGGAGGCCGCGCCCACCAAAAAGAAGCAGCTGTTCACCCAAGACAAGGCGGAAACCAAGCAGGTGCCGGTCAGCGAGGACGGGTCTTCAGGAGCCACCTTTATCATAGGAGCTGGCCTTGGCCCGGGACAAGAAGAAGCCTTGGTGAGGTTCTTGCGCGTGAACAAGGAGATATTCGCGTGGGAGCCCAATCAGCTAGTAGGGGTCCGGAGGAAGGTGATCCAGCATCATTTGAGGGTATGCCCCAACATCCGCCCCGTGAAGCAGCGAGCAAGATGGCAGTCCACTGAGAAGCAGGCCTTCACCGTCTAAGAGACGCGCAAGCTAGAAGCGGCAGGTGCCATCCGAGAGGTCCGATACCCCGAATGGATGGCTAACCCTGTCGTAGTGCCGATGAAAGGCGGGAAGGAATGGATGTGCGTCGACTTCACCAATCTTAACAAAGCCTGCCCCCAAGACCCGTTCCCACTTCCGCGCATCGATCAGATTGTTGATTCCACCGCCGAGTGTGACCTGCTATGCTTCCTGGATGCATTCTCAGGGTATCATCAAATCAAGATGGCAGTGGAAGATGTGGAGAAAACATCCTTCCTGACACCATGTGGGGTGTACTGCTACACATGCATGCCCTTCGGGTTGCGCAACGCGGGCGCGACCTTTCAGCGATTGATGCACATCACGCTGGGGCAACAGCTCGGGAGAAACGCAGAGGCCTATGTCGATGACATAGTGGTCAAGTCTCGCGAGGCGAGGACACTGATTCAAGACTTGGAGGAGACCTTCGAGAGCCTGCGCCAGGTGAACTTGAGGCTCTACCCGGAGAAGTGCGTGTTCGGCGTCCCCTCCGGCAAGCTGCTGGGATTCCTCGTGTCCCACAGAGGGATCAAGGCGAACCCATAGAAGATCAAGGCCATCGAGGACATGAGCCCACCATAGACCCTCAAGGAGATGCAGAAGCTAGCAGGGCGGGTGACCGCATTAGGGCGTTTCATCTCCAAACTAGGAGAGCGCGCCCTACCATTCTTCAAGCTCATGAAGAAGAAGGGCCCGTTCGAGTGGAACCCGGAGGCCTACCGGGCCTTCCAAGACCTCAAGAAATATCTCACCAGCCCCCCAGTGATGGTGGCACCACGGCCCCTCGAGCCTCTGGTACTCTACCTCTCTGCCACCCCATACTCCGCCAGCGCGGCGTTGGTGGCGGTTCGGGAGGAGCGTCAAGCCAAGGCTGAGGTGGCGCGGGGTCAGGAAGGCACATCAAAGGCATCAGCAGTGGAAGGCCAAGCTCAGCAGGGTGGCGTCGCAGAAGCTCATGAGGACAGTCGGGTCTCAGGGACCCTCCCACCTCAGGATATGCCACGATATCCGCAGGACCAGAGCCTCGACAGCATGCCAGCCCTCGTCGAACACCCGATGTACTTTGTCAGCACCGTACTACGGGACGCAAGAGCACGCTACCCCATGCCCTTGAAACTCCTGCTCGCACTCCTGATGGCCTCGCGCAAGCTGCGACACTACTTCCAGGGCCACCCCATCAAGGTCATCTCAGCCTACCCACTGGAGAGGGTACTTAGGAGCCCTAACTCAGCCAGAAGGGTTGCAGAATGGAACATCGAGTTGCAAGCGTTTCAGTTGGAGTTCAGCACTACCAAGGTCATCAAGGGGGCCGCACTCGCAGACTTTGTGGCAGAATGGACGGATGCCCCGACACTTGAGGAAGGAGAAGACCGGTCCACCTCCCCAGGAAGTGAGGCTCCGGACGGCTGGGTCATGTATTTCGATAGCGCCTTCGCACACCAAGGCGCGGTGGCTGGAGCAGTGCTCGTCTCGCCCACCCAGGACAAGCTCTACTGCACCATGCAACTCTGCTTTCAGCATGGCGAGAAGGTCTCCAACAACATCACAGAATACGAAGGCCTCATAGCTGGCCTAAAGGCTACGGCGGCTCTAGGGGTGAAGCGCCTCACCGTCAGAGGCGACTCACAACTCCTCGTCTACTTCTCCAATAAGGTTACGAGCCGAAGGACGAGCATATGGAGGCTTGCATCATAGAGGTGCGCAAAATGGAGAAGCAGTTCTCGGGCCTGGAGCTGCAGCACGTGCCTCGGGGCACCAACAAGGAAGCCGACGACATCGCCAGGAGAGCATCCAAGTGGCAACCACAGGAGAAGAGCGACTCTTCAAGCCACCTCTTTCAAGCACGACTCAGCCTCGGGAGGAGCTCCCCCAGCCTCCGGCCACAGGAGCCCCAGCCTGTGGCCCAACCTCAGGAGCTCGGCTGCTCCTAGCGCTCGAGTCTCGGGAGGAATGCTGGACCAAGGAATTTAAGGAGTACTTAACGCATGGGACGCTACTGGAGAAGGAAGAGGAGGCGGAGCCACGACATACTGCATCCAAGACGGCGAGTTATACAGGAAACGACCGAACGATGTCATGCTGCGCTGCATATCCAGCAATCAAGGAAGGGAGTTGCCGATTGACATACACGGCGGGGACTGCCGGCACCACTCGTCGTCACGGACCCTCATCGGCAAGGTGTTCCGCAGTGGATTCTATTGGCCCACTGCGCTCAACGATGCAGCCGAGATGGTGAAGTCCTGCGAAGCTTGCCAATTCCATGCCAAGCAAATCCATCAGCCGGCTCAGGGCCTTCAAACTATCCCACTCACATGGCCGTTCGTGGTCTGGGGGCTGGATATCCTAGGCATGTTCCCTCGGGCGCCAGGGGGCTACCGCTACCTCTACGTTGTCATCGACAAGTTCACCAAGTGGGCGGAAGTGGAAGTCGTCCGTACCATACCAGCTGGCTCTGCTGTCAAGTTCATCAAGGGCCTCGTGAGCCGCTTCGGGGTCCCCAACCGCATCATCACAGATAATGGTTCGCAGTTTACTAGCAACCTCTTCAAAACCTAATGTGCTAACCTTGGAACGCAGATCTGCTACGCTTCAGTGGCCCACCTCAAGAGCAATGGTCAGGCCGAATGTGCCAACGCGAAGGTCCTGAGGGGCCTCAAGACCAGGACCTTTAAGAAGAAGCTGGAGGCCTGCGGCAGGGGCTGGCATGACAAGCTCCAGACCGTATTGTGGTCCACCCGGACCACCGCCACCAAGCCAACGGGAGAGACTCCATTCTTCCTCGTCTACGGAGCCGAAGCGGTCCTCCCTCACGAGGTCAAGCATCGCTCCGCATGGGTCCTGGCGTTCGACGAAACGTAGCAGGACGCCACGCGGGGGATGGACCACGTGTTGGGGGAGGAACGTCGCCGTGATGCTGCGCTACGGGCGGCGAGGTACCATCAAGCACTGCGGCGATACCACCGCCGCAACATCCGCTCCAGGACACTCGAGACGGGCGACCTAGTCCTGAGGCGTGTCCTCTCCAGGGAAGGGCTACATAAGATTTCACCAATGTTGGAGGGGCCGTTCAAGGTCGTCCACATTCCAGGCCTGGCGCCGTGCGCCTGGAGACACAAGACAGAGTACCAGTCCAAAACGCCTGGAACATCCAGCACCTCCGGAAGTTTTACCCATAAACCAAGGCCCAGATCCTATGAAGCAAGGCCCAGAGCCTGTGAAGGAAGGCCCAGAGCCTGTGAAGCAAGGCCCAGAGCCTGAGAAGAAAGGCCCAGAGCCCGTGAAGAAGGCCTGGTGCCTGTGAAGAATCGCCGCCCGTGACACTCTCACGTAATAATGAGTTGGGGCTGTACACGCCCCAGAGTCTATGGAGTGCCGGCCTCAGGCCCTGGGGCTCCCGCCCACGCCTAGTGGACAGCACTTAGCTCCGCACTGCTGTGAAGACTTGAAGACTAGATTAGGTGCCGGACGCGGCTTTTCATTTACTCTCCGTATTTGGCTCCCTTTTCCTTAATCAAAATTTGCTTTTGGCATTCCTTGCTGATTTGACTCCCTCACCTCTCGCTGCATTTTTCCGGCTCGAATTAGCTCGTGTCTCTCTCTCGCATGCCTCGCGAGGGGGCTGTGCAGGTGCCCTCGCGAGCATTTTTATCCCTTCTCTGCCTTCTCGTGAGCCACACTCATTTGAGCCCAAAAGCTGGCGTGCCTCTCTTAGTCCGTGCCCCTTGGGTACAGCGATACAAGGCACCAGGTCAGGGCCAAGGCGAACGGCAAGTCTGTTAACGCACTTCCTAGCAAGTTTTTGCAGTTCCTGAGCGAATGCAGGCCACCGAGGCAAGGTGGACGCAAGGAAATGAGCGCCTCGCGAAGAAGAGGGCATCCCGAATACACCAGGTTAAGTTACCTCTGCACAAAGTAACGACACGACACGGGAACAACATGCACAGTGCAACAACCGAGGAACCATAGTTCGATACTCGCCCCCTTGGGCCCATACTGGTTACATTCTTGATGTAGGAAAAAGAGTGAAACAAAAGCAATGTTGCAGCAATCTGCAGAGGCAGACCCCTAGCAGCACCCCGAGCCTAGCCGGATCCTTCTTCGCGCTTCATGGAGGCGCGGCGGCGAGATGACCCACCGCCGCCTTCAAAGCAGGCGCGGCGGCCGGTCATAGCCACCACTGCTGGAGCTGTCGCCGGAGGAGGAGGCGCCGCAGCTGGACAAGACACGGCCGCCCCCGAGGGCAGGCTCGCCCTCATCCTCGTCGCGACCGTCCCCAAGACCAAGCACCTCCTCACCATCGTTCCCCTCAGGGCAGCACCCGGCGCGGCGACCATCTTCCTCAAACACCCTCACATAGAGGGTTGACTCGCCATCGTACCTGAACTGGAGGGCGCACCGCTCGCCCAAGCCGCGCGAGCGGGCGAATGTCTGCCAGCCATGGGCCAGGGCTACGTTGCTCGTGGCGGAAGTCGCAACCGCAACCCAAGAGGCCTTGCTGTAGCAGCCATCCGCCTGCAGCCAGAGTCCGCTTGGTCTGTCAGCCGGCAGCTCATCGGCAAAGAAGCGCGGAAGTTGGAGCCAGTTGCCGGCCGGATTCTTCGACCAAACGACGAACTCCAGCGACACTTCCATCGTGTGGAAGTGCGGACCGGGGGGCGCCACCAAAGCACGCCTCCCCTCGTCAACTGGGTCGCCACGGCTGGGGCGACCCCCTCCATGTGCCGCGGCGCCGCTCCGACAGTGGGCCGTGGCAGGGGACGCGGCGAGCTTGCGCGAACGACCACGTCCGCGCTTGGGCGCCGGGGAGCCGGGTCCCTCGCGAGGAGACTTTCCCTTCTCGGCAGCGGAGAACTTCCTTTGATGCGCCATCGGCGGCACTGCAAGCGATGGAGCGAGGAAGAAGAAGCGAGCAAGTGAGAAAGAGATGGGCGACAGGGGCTCTGGCCCCCTCCCCATTTATAGCAAGAGAAGGCCAACCGACACCTCCCATGATCACATGTAATGATGGTTTCCCTTGCATATGTCGCAGGGACTCGTCAAGTCGTGCAGTTGCCGAGGCAGCGTGGGGAAGCGGAGACGCCCACGTCCAATCAACCGCCATGCGTCGATGGAGGCCGCAGGCTTTGGGGCCCCGCGGTGCTCCGTACTTGGCCCTTGGCTTCGCCGCGAAGCCAGGGCCAAGCGGACCTTGGGCCCGGAGGCTACTGTCGGCGTTCTGAGAATGGGGGTCCCTAGACTTGTCTGCCTGCGGCCCACAGCATGGCTAAGCCAGCAGGCCGTATGGCCCATGTTCATCGACAAGACTTCCAAGACCCTCGTGAGGCGGACGACGTAAGACCTCCTCTAGAGTGGCCTAGTCAGGCAGGCTCACGAGGAGAGGATATATCAAGGCTAGGCAAACCTCACAAGGCTCTCGTGATGTAAGCCATGACGATCGACACCAGGCGGGCGCCAGCGCGCGCAACGTCCTTGTTTCCTCTTTGGTGCTAAGGAGACCTGCGCAGGCGAGGAGTACCGAGGCATCAGGCAAAGGTTGCCATATCGGTGCAATAAGACCAGGATCAGCAGGATGGCAAGACGGAGGTCATCGTGGAGCCCAAGACGGCGTCACCACCAGAGCCTTTCGCAGGCGGAGACCACCTTTTGTCAGGATGGATTGCACTACCTGTCCCCCTTCAAATTAGCCTGCCTTTGTTGGCTCCCTTCCCGCTCAATATTTGGGAAGAGGACCAGGGCCGCTATAAGTAGGACTAGCCACAACCATAGAGGGGTGGATCGGAAATCAGGGACAGAGGGAGAGAGGATCCAGAACCACACAAGCTTGCCAAGCACAAGAACACCTCAACCTCAGGAGGTCGTTCTTCCCCTTGTATTCTTCATCATCGGTCCAAGAGGCAATCCACCACCACACTGGAGTAGGGTATTACACCACAATGGTGGCCCGAACCAGTATAAATCTTGTGTCTTTCTGTGTTTCAAGTTCGTCGAGTTCGTCCGCGAGATCTTAGTGAGCTAGGGCGTAGATTGGTGGGAGGAAAAGACTTTGCGCGCACCCCAGTGTTCGAACCTTAAAGGTTTGCCGGAACCCCACATCCGACAGGAACCATCACCATCTTGTGCTGCCTGCCAGATCCCGGCCGCTATATCGGGCCGCCATCACCACAGCAGACCCGCACCCCCTCTGGTCACTAGCCACCAGAGTACGCGCGACGGAGAGGAGCAGAGCGGCCACCGGCCGCGAGCGCCGCGCCACCAGGGTACCCTGGCCGCCAAACCCAGGCCCCCCTGGCCACCAGGCACCAGATCTGGCCGAGCCCAGACCCAGCCGCAACAGCTGCCACAAGCGCTCGCTTGAGCCGCGAGGCCCTCCACGCATCGGTCGGACGCGCGCGACCCCGTCACCGTCGCCCGCCAACGCGCTGCAGTGCCCCTAGTCAGCACTGCATCACTGCCCAGTGCCGCCTGCCCGCACTTACACCACCAAGCGAGATGAGAGAGAGCCCGGCCACCACCGGCGCCAACCAGGCTTTCCCTGGCGGCGTGCCTCGGCGGCGGCGAGGGGAGGAGAGGGAGCGGAGGCAGCCTCGACCGGCGGCTAGGGTTGGCCCGCCCTGGCCACCCGCGGTAGGAGCGGAAAAAACTGGCTCTGTTTTACATAAAACCAGAGCGATACCGGAAGCGGATGTGAACATAGGTCCTGTTTGGATACTCTAACACAGTTAGAGTTAGAGTTATTTTCTAACCCACTCTAACCCAAATAAGCATCTCTTCACCGGGATAGTTGGGTTAGATAGAACTAACCCGCTCTAACCCTCCTTGTTTGGATACTTTTGGGTTATTTGAGCCTCCAACTAACTCAAACTAGCTCTAACCCCATGATCCAAACAGGGCCATAGTATCCAACACGGTTGGAGCAAATCCCTTTTTCTTAGCTTGGATTGAGAAGGCAGAAATCTATGAGGACAGGCGGTGGGGTTAATGGTAACGATCCCCCGCAAAAGAAAAAGAAAAAAAACATAACGAGGAAGATTCGTGGCCTCGTCTCTTGGTTCAACGGTTGCGTGAAACAATTGCAGTGGCTACCCCCATAGGTCCAGAATATGCGAGCTCATGGAACAGTTCGTCGAGACACATCTGAGCCGAAGGGGGAGCAATTTGATAAAATAGCACACCTTTCCTGAGACTTTGCTCCAATAGCACACTTTTCTTTTTTTAGATAAAATAGCACACCTTTGATTGGTAGTTGTACAAAATAGCACAAATCTACCTTCTTCCTACTTCTACACGTACGGGCCCATATGACATATTTTATAGGACGAAATTGCCCCTGGTTCTGGTTCTGATTGAAACGAACTAACCAGTGCGCAGCCGCCTCACCGTGCCTCCTGCCCGGATCGCCATCACCTCGCCGCGCCTCCTCCCCCAGTGCGCTGCCAACTCGCCTGCTTCCTCCCCGTGTGCTGCCAGTTCTTGCACCGCCGCCGTTACCTTGCCATGGTTCCTCGACGAAGCACGGCCAGGTCGCCTGTCTTCTACACCGCGGCACCACCACGCCATGCCTCCTCCCCCACACGCTGCCTGTTCCTGTGGAGGAGGCGTCTTGGTCGGCCACCACCTTGCCAGTCTAGCGGGTCCTGTCCAGGTTGCTTGCTGGCCGCGTTGGAGGCCTGACTGGAGCATGTGTGTCGCTGCTAGCCTGTACGTGCTGGCTGGAACCTGCTGTAACTGCTCGCTGCTCTAATTGCTATCTCTAACAGTAGGTGCTCACTGAAGAAGATAGCATATGGCTCAAAATACTAGTGCCACACATAGACACACTAAAACCTTTGATATGTATCTGCTTCTGCAGTCACAAGAGAATACGAACGCTTCATTTTTCTCAGGATGCGGATGCCTCTTGGTGTAATCAGAATACAGATTGGATGGATGTAACATGTTTTCATGTACAGTTGCAGATGCCTCTTGCTGTAATCAAAATACAGATTGGATGGATGCAACATGTATTGATGTACAGTTCTGTTGATATGGACATGATCAAAATTTCGACAGTTATAATCATCTCAACAAGATGTGGAGCGTCGGGAGATGAGAAAAAATTGGATGAGGCAGAGGCGGGAGAACCAGCAGCACGTGCACAGGAGGCACGGCGAGGTGGCGGTGCAATGGTGAAAGAGGAACGGTGAGATAACGGCGCTCCAGGCAGGAGGCACGGCGAGGCGGCGGTGGATTGGTTCGTTTGTCTGTCCGCCTCCTGCGATTTTGATCGTTTCGATCGACCAGGAGCCATGTGAAACGATGGATGGGCAATTTCGTCCTAAACAATATGTCATATGGGCCCGTACGTGGAGAAGTAGCAAAAAGATATATTTGTGCTATTTTGTACAGCTACCAATTAAAGGTGTGCTATTTTATCTAATAACAAGAAAAATGTGCTATTGAAGCAAAGTCCCAGGAAACGTGTGCTATTTTATCAAAATGCTCAACTTCATAACGTGCCCATTCCTAAATAAATAATGTGTTTATTACATACTTCATGTGGAGGCTAGTGGCATTATAAGGGATCGAATAATACTTAAGAAACGCACCAGACACATGGCAGATTTTTTTTCATGGGTTCTTATAGGAGGTAGCATCATGTGGTCAAAGTTTCGCTGCTCCAAGGGAGAGATTATTCGACCTAACTTTTTCATAACAAACCGAGGTTAAAAAACGGCAACCCAAACAAGACTTGTTTTGGTTCTCTAGCACTACAACAAATGACCATATCATATTATGAAATCAATTTGTGTTATATTATTCTTGATGTTTTACCTGATGTGTGAATTATTCCACGAGTGTTGTGAGACTTCTTCTACTTACGATGCATTTTATTTTGCGCCCGGGGCGGGGGGGGGGGGGGGGGGTCTCTTTTTCCTTGTTATGTGGGAATAACTATACTTATTTCCCCTATAAAGATAAGAGGTCGTAGTTGTTATGTGTCATCGTATCGTCTCCCTACCTAAGAAGAATCACAGATCAACAACATTACTTGACTTTTCTCAAAAATACACGGCATTGCTTAACGCTTTAGTAATAAGTGACACTTGTCTTACTAAAAGTTGCTACAATACCTTAAGTAGGGAACAAACTGAAAAATAGTTCAAGCCAGGTAATCAAAAGCGCGACGAATTTTTTGCAGATTGTGTACACACCAAGGCTCGATGTCAATCATCCAAAGCGTGTGTGAGCGTTAGGGCATTAAAATTTCCAATATGCATATATGAAATATTATCAGTAAACACTTAAAATGCATAAAAAGGTTCATAACAAATAGGAAACGTACCTTCTATAATCACATCGTCACTGTGACCGGTGGGCACAGTGCGACCTCCTGGCGATTTGGCCGGTCTGGAGATGCAAATCTCGGAGTCAAATGACACCACACACGTGCACAATTCATCCTCAGGGGCTCAGGGCTGCTATATTTATCTGAGAAAACAACGGTGAAGATTTTATTGTTTACCAACTATTATGATCTGGCGAATGTAATTCACAATTATGTATGAGGGAGAAGATCCAGACATATCTTACAGATTCTTGACTACTGCACAACATGGATAACATTAGTTCAGTGATCCTTTGGAAACATACGGCAAGTGGGCAATACTCGGCGGCCTCCGTATACAAGGCGCAATACCTAGGGATGGTCCTCTCCCCCATGGATAAGATGGTTTGGAAGGCTTGGGCACCTTCAAAAATCAAATTCTTTGCTTGGTTGGTGCTTCAAGATAGAATTTGGACCGCCGATAGGTTGGCAAAGCGTGGGTGGCCAAATTGTGATCTTTGCCCTCTTTGCAAGAGGGTGCAAGAATGCGGACCTCACCTCTTCTACAAATGCCGCTATACTCAAAGGCTTTGGTCATTGGTCATCGAGAAATTCCTCATTCTCGGGCTAGACACTTCCGCTTGGCCCTTCTTTGACTCGGTTAAAGATTGGTGAACGAGTACTTGCGCCGACGGCACGCCAAACCGACAAGCCAAGGCATCACTTACCATGCTCGTGTCATGAACAATTTGGAACGAGCATAACACAAGAGTTTTCAAACATAAGAGCACTCCGCCGACAATCTTGCTCTCCTCCATCTCTACTGAGGCCAACCTTTGCATCGACGCCGGTGCAAAAAAGGTAGGGTCTTTAATTTTGCGAGAATAATCCGCATGCCGTGTAATTGGGTGACTTGTAACAAACTCTTTTCTCTTTTATTTAATGGATGAGGCAAAGCTTTTGCCTCCGTTTAGAAAAACATAGTTCAGTGAAATCAGCTCACATTTGAGGACATCCATCTTACAATTCCAAGTTCTGCATGTCTCCAATGAAATCAAGAACAAATGCCGGCTTTCCTCCGCCCCGCGCCGCCGCCATCCATCGGTCGGCCGGGCCCGGCCCCGCCCCTCCCTCCCCCTCCCGGATCTTCCCCTTGCGCCGCCTCCCCGGGAGGTGGCCGGGGAGGCGCGCCTCCTTTTTCCCCTCGGCAGCCCACTCCTCTTTCCTCCCCTGCCGCCGCCGCTGGTCCGGGTGGTGCTGGCGGCGGCGGGACCTCTTATCCCCGCGCGCTATTTTCCTCTTCCCGGGGCAGGGGACGGCGGCGGTGCTCCTCGGTTTGGTTGCGGTCCGTCGATCCAACGGCGGTGGTTGGCGACGGGTGAGGTGGTGGCGGAGCTCCTTATGGGCGAGGCAGCTTGGTGGCCGGGGTGGTCGGCGGCGCGTCCCCGGCGCAGATCTAGACCCTGCGGCCCCATATGGGTCCTAGCGGGCCGGGCCTCAGCGCGGCTGTGTTGTCTTCTGCGCGGTGGGGAGGAGCAGCTCCGACCGGGGGCGGCAACGCCGACGGCGTGCTTGTTGCAGCGCGAAGGCCGGAGCTTTACGGGCCTATGAGGGCCCGGCCGGGCCTGTGGGCCCATGGGCCTAGTATGCTCCTGCTATTGCGTTCGGTCGGCTACCGTCAACGCTGGAGGTTGAGCCCTCCCGTGTGCTGACGGTGTTGCTGCTTCTAGTCCCGGCTCCTCGTCTTCGGCATGCAGACCTTTCTTCGTGGTGCCATGGGTGAGACGGCGTGGAAGTTTCAAGACCATGTTGGCGCAGGGTGGTGGTCGGTTTGGTGGCGAGCTCCGGAGCGCCCGAGGTGAAGGTTGGGATCGGGAGAAATCGAGATCGGCTTTACCGACACCGACGTGGTGGCGCCTAAGGGTGCCACCGGACCTTCCTGGAGGGCATCGGGGGATACCCTTCCTCTCACCTCATCGCGTGCCGGGGGAAACCCTTGGCAACAACGTCGTCATCGTCGCATCCCTTCTTGGAGGTGTTGATTGGTACCAGCGCTTCGGACTTTATAGCTCGGTGGGAGATTTCCGGTGGACGCAGTGGTTGCGAGGCTTCTTCGTTTTTCTGTCGATCCGCCATTTTAGGCATTTTTTCTTTTGTTTTTTTCTCTTTTGGTTCTTTTGGGCGTGTCTGTGCTGCTTCCGCCCCAGCACCTATCGTTGGCTGTATCGGTTGGTTTCTTTGTAATATAAAGCGGGGGAACCCTTTTTCGTCAAATCAAGAACAAAACAAAAAGATACTGTTGCCTCATGCCGCATCTTTTCTGTGATTTTCCTGCTGCTCTACATGTTTCTTTCTTCAAACTTCATTAACACTTATCAACATCATGTCCACTAGTCATGGGAACACAAAAGATGTAACTAACGTTTTCCATCTTCATGGCATAACGTGTGTACATGGTCAATAGATAACATGATTCAGGAGGAGGCTGCAAATTGGCGACTAGCTAGGTTGTTTCCTTCTATAATCTTGTAAAGGGATTTCCGGTAGATAGGTGGGCGATAGGAGCCCAGGTCTCCTCTCCTCGTGTCGTCGGGCGGCCGGGGGGAGCCCGGATCTGCCACTCCTCCCTCCTCAGCCAGTCCTCGCCGTCGCCAGCGCAGGTCGCTGAGCAAAGCCCGCTCGGCTAGGCGGCGGTGGGGCCTTCTTCTCCTCCTCCCGAGGATGGTGGCGCGGGAAGCTTTCTTTTAGTGGCAGCGAGACGCGGCCGTGGGGCGCGGCGGCGCAATGGCACGGGCTGGCGGCGGCGATTGCTGGGTGTACGTGGCGTCGTCCTCCCCTGGGTCGGTGGCCGGGTCTAGTGTAGAGCTCTCCGGTGGCGCGGCTGGGGCTTGCGGGCGGCCCTGCTGCTCGTATGGCGCGACTGCTGGCTGGTCAGGTGGCGGGGGCCTGGAGCCTACTTCCAGTCTCTGGTGGAGATGGCGGCGATCCATACACAAGACTTGATGGAGGTTCTTCGAACAGATCAGGGTGAAAACCTTGCGCTCGGCTAGATGCCAAGGCCGGCGATGGTGGCGCTCTTATGTGTCGTTCTCTTCTTGAAGACATCGCCGTGAAGAAGTTCCAGATATCTATTTGTTACCTCCAGGGGAAACCGTAGATTGGTAGATCGGATGACGGCGACGCTCTTGTGTCATTTCCTCCTTGGGGGCGTCAGTCTTGGAGGTGTGCATGGGCCCGAGGGACCAGCGGGCAGCATCTTTGTGGAGCGGTGTTTCATCTTACGCATGGACGATTGTGGATCTCGGCGGCGTGGCGCAGTGGAGTCTCGGCGTTCGATGTGTGTATGAAGGAAATATGCCCTAGAGGCAATAATAAAGTTATTATTTATTTCCTTATTTCATGATGAATGTTTATTATTCATACTAGAATTGTATTAACCGGAAACATAATACATGTGTGAATACATAGACAAACATAGTGTCACTGGTATGCCTCTATTTGACTAGCTCGTTAATCAAAGATGGTTGAGTTTCCTAACCATAGACATGAGTTGTCATTTGATTAATGAGATCACATCATTAGGAGAATGATGTGATTGACTTGACTCATTTAGTTAGCTTAGCACTTGATCATTTAGTATGTTGCTATTGCTTTCTTCATGACTTATACATGTTCCTATGACTATGAGATTATGCAACTCCCGTTTACCGGAGGAACACTTTGTGTGCTACCAAACGTCACAATGTAACTGGGTGATTATAAAGGTGCTCTACAGGTGTCTCCGAAGGTACTTGTTAAGTTGGCGTATTTCAAGATTAGGATTTGTCACTCCGATCGTCGGAGAGGTATCTCTGGGCCCACTCGGTAATACATATCACTATAAGCCTTGCAAGCATTCTAACTAATGAGTTAGTTGCGGGATGATGTATTACGGAACGAGTAAAGAGACTTGCCGGTAACGAGATTGCACTAGGTATTGAGATACCAACGATCGAATCTCGGGCAAGTAACATACCAATGACAAAGGGAACAACGTATGTTGTTATGCGGTTTGACCGATAAAGATCTCCGTAGAATATGTAGGAGCCAATATGAGCATCCAGGTTCCGCTATTGGTTATTGACCGAAGATATGTCTCGGTCATGTCTACATAGTTCTCGAACCCATAGGGTCCGCATGCTTAACGTTCGGTGACGATTTGTATTATGAGTTTATGTGTTTTGATGTACCAAAGGTAGTTCGGTGTCCCGGATGAGATCGGGGACATGAGGAGGAGTCTCGAAATGGTCGAGACGTAAAGATCGATATATTGGACGACTATATTAGGGTATCGGAAAGGTTCCGAGTGATTCGGGTATTTTTCGGAGTACCGGAGAGTTACAGGAATTCACCGGGGAGTATATGGGCCTTATTGGGCTTTAGGGGAAAGAGAGAGGAGAGGATGCGCCCCCCCAATGCTTAGTCTGAATTGGACTAGGCGGAGGGGCGGCGCCCCCTCCTTCCTTCTCTTCTCCTTTCCCTTTCCTTCTCTCCTACTCCTACTACTTGGAAGGGCTCCTAGTTCTACTAGGAAAAGGGGAATCCTACTCCCGGTGGGAGTAGGACTCCCCTAGGGCGCGCCATAGAGAGGGCCGACCCTCCCCCTCCTCCACTCCTTTATATACGGGGAGGGAGGCACCCCTTGGAGACACAATAGTTGATCATTGATCTTTTAGCCGTGTGCGGTGCCCCCCTCCACCATAATCCACCTCGGTCATATCGTAGCGGTGCTTAGGCGAAGCCCTGCGTCAGTAGCTTCATCATCACCGTCATCACGCCGTCGTGCTGACGGAACTCTCCCTCGAAGCTCTGCTGGATCGAAGTTCGCGGGACGTCATTGATGTCTACTACACAACCTTCTTCTTGTAGACGTTGTTGGACCTCCAAGTGCAGAGCTTTGTAGGACAGTAGCAAATTTCCCTCAAGTGTATGACCTAAGGTTTATCAATCCGTGGGAGGCGTAGGATGAAGATGGTCTCTCTCATGCAACCCTGCAACCAAATAACAAAGAGTCTCTTGTGTCCCCAACACACCCAATACAATGGTAAATTGTATAGGTGCACTAGTTCGGCGAAGAGATGGTGATACAAGTGCAATATGGATGGTAGATATAGGTTTTTGTAATCTGAAAATATAAAAGTAGCAAGGTAACTAATGATAAAGGTGAGCGTAAACGGTATTGCAATGCGTTGAAACAAGGCCTAGGGTTCATACTTTCACTAGTGCAAGTTCTCTCAACAATAATAACATAATTGGATCATATAACTATCCCTCAACATGCAACAAAAAGTCACTCCAAAGTCACTAATAGAGGAGAACAAACGAAGAGATTATGGTAGGGTACGAAACCACCTTAAAGTTATCCTTTCTGATCGATCTATTCAAGAGTCCGTAGTAAAATAGCATGAAGCTATTATTTTCGTTCAATCTATCATAGAGTTTGTACTAAAATAACACCTTAAGACACAAATCAACCAAAACCGTTATGTCACCTAGATACTCCAATGTCACCTCAAGTATCCGTGGGTATGATTATACGATGTGCATCACACAATCTCAGATTCATCTATTCAAACCAACAAAAAGTACTTCAAAGAGTGCCCCAAAGTTTCTACCAGAGAGTCAAGACGAAAACGTGTGCCAACCCCTATGCATAGGTTCATGGGCGGAACCCGCAAATTGATCACAAAAACATACATCAAGTGGATCAATAGAATACCCCATTGTCACCACGGGTATCCCAAGCAAGACATACATCAAGTGTTCTCAAATCCTTAAAGACTCAATCCGATAAGATAACTTCAAAGGGAAAACTCAATCCATTACAAGAGAGTATAGGGGGAGAAATATCATAAGATACAACTATAATAGCAAAGCTCGCGATACTTCAAGATCGTATCACCTCAAGAACACGAGAGAGAGAGAGAGATCAAACACATAGCTACTGGTACATACCCTCAGCCCCGAGGGAGAACTACTCCCTCCTCGTCATGGAGAGCGCCGGGATGATGAAGATGGCCACCGGTGAGGGTTTCCCCCTCCGGCAGGGTGCCGGAACTTTGCCCCGATTGGTTTTTGGTGGCTACAGAGGCTTGCGGCGGCGGAACTCCCGATCTATTCTACTCCCTGAAGTTTTTAGGGTATATGGGTATTTATAGGAGTAAGAAGTACGCCGGTGGATCTCCGGGCTGTCCACGAGGCAGGGGCGCGCCCAGGGGGGTGGGCGCGCCCCCCACCCTCGTGGGCAGCCCGGGACTCTTCTGGTCCATCTCCGATACTCCGTGGGCTTCTTCTGGTCCAAAAATAAGTTCCATGAAGTTTCACGTCAATTGGACTCCGTAGGATGAAGTATATTTTGCACAGATGTGGTGATTAGAGTATACGCATACTTTAGGCATGAAATTGTGGTTCTCAATAAGAAATAAACTACAATTGACTGATACTATTTGCACTTCGTATGAAATTCATGAGAAGATAAACACTAAAATAAATTATATATACAATAAACACTTGATGATTCATACAATTAATGAAAACATTTAAAATTCAAGATGATATAAAGCATCACAGACATGATTAGCATTAATAAGATTAGAAGAGCGTGAGTCCGAGAAAATATTTAATGTAAAAGTTATCAAGATACACCCATATGGGTGATAATAACTATGTATGTAGACATGATATTTCATTAACAGAGAAAGGCATCTAAGAATGCCGCAGTCATCGACTTGAGTGGGAGAACATAACTTTAGATATGCGATGTTCATGTTTAGATTTAATTCTTAGTGAGGGGATCGCTAAAAAAACGTATTGCTGAAGTGATACAAAATGTGGGGCGAGGAGAAATGAGTCAATGCGGGGGAAAATGATGTTCTGTATGAAAGCCCATTTATGGTATTGTATCTGTCTTCCCACCTCACGCATAAGGAATTTCTTCAAGAATATAATGCACTAGATGTTTCATTGTGGCTTTAGTTTTGTCCATAATCTTTTTATATGACATATAATTTTTTGGCAAATTAAATCAAACAATAGTTTATTGGGAGGCCGTATAGTGGTCAGAGGAAACAATGAAGAAGGGTTATTCTAGTTTGGGTGGCCCTGCTAGTTTGGATGAATCTATGGTGCAAATGAGGTGAGGAGGAGGAGACAGCCGAGACAAACTTGGAGGAGGAGGTGGAGAGAATGAAGTGGGGAAAGTGAGTGTGTAGGTGTGGCTGTCCAAAATATCTAGCTGGTCCAGGTTACTTATGGCGCACCACCCACAAATACGTCATTAGTAACCCTGGTTACTAATGGCGCACCAGCTTATGGTGCGCCATTAGTAGTTTGCAAAAAAAAATTATAGTAGTGGCGCACTGCGTGGCAGGTGCGCCACCATTAGTATTTTTGGAAAAATAAAAAAAATGTTACTAGTGGCGCACCGTGGGTTTGGCACGCCATTAGTGTCTATCACACTAATGGCGCATCAACACATGGTGCGCCACTGCTATATAGTAGTGGCGCACCACATGTCTGGTGCGCCATTAGTGGCCACATCATCTATAGCCCTTTTCCTAGTAGTGGGCGGTTTTCTATGTGAAGAGAAACAGGAAATCCAAACTTCAAATGATATAAGTGAAGCACATGAAGCATTCTATAAAGCCATACTCATAAGATGTAAGTGAAGTGCAATGAGCATTCTATAAATCAACCAAGGACTATCTCATACCAGCATGGTGCATAAAAGAAAAGTGAAAACTAAATGCAAAAGACACTCCAAGATTTGCACATATCACATGAACGAAACGAAACCAAAAACATACCGATATTTGTTGAAGAAAGATGGGATGCCTTCCAGGGCATCCCCAAGCTTAGACGCTTGAGTATCTGTAACACCCTCGATGTGACTATATCTCCCACGTGTCGAGGCACGACTTAGAGGCATAATTGCATTGAAGGCATATGTCGCAAGTCAGGTAATCATCACAAACATCCCATGTAATATAGATAATGAAAAGGGATAACATATTTGGCTTACACTTGCCACGTCAATCAAGTACATAAATAACATACATCATCCAAACACTCATGGCCCGACTACGGCGCCAAAATGAAAGATAACCCAACAAGCGACATGGTCCCGATCACCCCCAACAGGGCACCACTACTGATCATCAGGAAAGGAAACATAGTAACGTTGAGAGTCCTCGTCGAACTCCCACTTGAGCTCGAATGCGTCACCTGGAGCGGAATCACCTGGACCTGCATCTGGTGTAATAGTAATCTGTGAGCCACAGGGACTCAGTAATCTCGCACCCTCACGATCAAGACTATTTAAGCTTAATAGGTAGGGTAAGGTAAATATAAGTGGAGCTGCAGCAAGCGACTAGCATATATGGTGGCTAACTTATTCGCAAAAGAGAGCGAGAAGAGAGGGCAAAGCGCGAGCGAGAAACTAGAGAGCAACCTGCGCAAACATTACTCCAACACCGTGTCCACTTCCCGGACTCCGCCGAGAAGAGGCAATCACGGTAACACACTCAGTTGATTCATTTTAAGATGACCCTCGGGCTCCGGAAACCCAAGGAAAAAGAGGCTAGGTGGCGAATGGTAAAACCAAGGTCGGGCATTGCTGGAAAAGCTTTAATCAAGGCGAACTATCAAGGGGTTCCCATTATAACCCAACCGCGTAAGGTACGCAAAATCCGGGAACATAACACCGATATGACGGAAACTAGGGCGGCAAGAGTGGAAGAAAACACTAGGCGAGAGGCCGAGCCTTCCACCCTTTACCAAGTATATAGATGCATTAAGATAACATGGCAATATAATGATATCCCAACAAGTAAATAATGTTCCAACAAGGAACGGCCTCCAATCTTCACCTGCAACTAGCAACGCTATAAGAGGGGCTGAGCAAAGCGGTAACATAGCCAATCAACGGTTTGCTAGGACATGGTGGGTTAGAGGTTTGACATGGCAATTTGGGAGGCTGACAAGCAAATGGTAGGCATCATAGCATTGGCATAGCAAAAGAGCGAGCAAACTAGCATAGCAAAGATAGTAGTGATTTCGAGGGTATGATCATCTTGCCTGCAAAGCTGTCAGAGTTGACTGGATCCTCGAAAGCAAACTCAACGGGCTCCTCGTTAGCAAACTCGTCTCCCGGCTCTACCCAAACAAGGCAAACAAGCAACAAGGATACAATCAACCACGTGCAAGGATCAAACAATATGATGCAAAGATGATATGCTATGCGGGATGCAAAATGCAAGATGTGACAGGGAATGCATGAACCTGGCCTCAACTTGGAAATCCAAGTGTGCCACTGGAAATATGAGATGAAATCGCTTGAAAACGATATAAAGAACGCCGAAATCGGAGTTACGGTTTGGAAATGGCAAGCGATTCAAAATTGGCACCGGTCTGCGATTTACAGCAAGTAGGCATCTAAATGCAATAAAATGAACATGCTACAGCACACAAACATGGCAACAAAATACATGGCAGGGAAGCATTCAAGATGCTTAACAAAAGTCTAGCACTGAGCTACGGACAAATCATCTATTAACAGGTTCAAACAAGCATGGCAAAAATGCAAATGGTAAACAGATCTCAGACTTAGTGAAATTAACACTTGTCTGGAATTTCAGACCAAGTAGCTCTCTTCGGAGCAACAAAACAACATGCTACAGGACCTGAACATGACAAAGTAAAATATGGCATGGAGCTACTCAAATAGCTTAACAAAAGTCCCTTAGTGACCTTGAGCCAAAAGGGATCAGAAAATATACTAACAAGTACATGAACATAGCAAAAACATAATCAGTTTTCAGACTTAGTGAAAACTGGCACATGCTGAAACATAACTCAAGTAGGCATGTTTACGAGCTCGATGCACTCACCACGGTGCAAGTCATGGCAAGACAAGCATACATCCATTAAGAAAGCACAAAATTCAAGCTATACATGGCAAGAACAATGGTATAGCATGCACGGATCAACTACAACATCATCGGCAAAATCGCAAACAAGTTGACGATCTGCCCAGATTCACAAAGTAGCAATAGTAGAGCTCGATTGACTCAAGCTAGGGTGCTCCATAATTTCAAAAAAAGACATGGATGGATAGAGCACTACAATATTAACAAAACTCCTTTAATGATCATCCTCAAAAGAGGCACGGATCACTAGGAAACAACATGAACATATGGCATCATGAGATAAACAGCTCCAGGACTTAGTGAAATTACCAAGTCCCTGAAAACAGAATTACCGAGTGCCTCACTTTGCAAGCTTGCACTAGTCACCACACACATCACAAAAATACATGGGTTGCACCTCTGGAAAGATGACAAAACCCTTAACAAAACACATGTAGAGCATCAGGGCATATCATGCACACAATAATCATGGCAAAAATGACAAATGTCTAAGATGGAGTAGCAGATCTGACAATTAACTCAAGTAGCCCTCTTCTAACAGCATTTTGGGCATCAAGATGAGCTCAAATGAAAATTACGCAATGGAATGAAATGATGTGCTCTCTGAGGCGAACATTTTGATATGCTATATGCATGAATCGGAGCTACGGATGCGGAGATATAGCATGATGAATATGGGCACTTGGAACGGAAATATCAGGGACTTAGAAAAAAACAACCCCAGATCTAGGGTTTGACCTGAGGCACGTAGATCGAGGCGGGCGGCTCGCACTTTTCACCGGCGGGGATGGAGCTCGCCGGAGTGCTCGGGGAGCAAGGGGCCGGCCGGATCTTCGCCGGATCCGAGCCGGGCGGCGGCGGGCGACGGCGCACGGGGGCGGCGCGGTCGAGGCCGGTGCGGCGGCCGGAGGCGGCGGGGCCGGCGAGGAGCTACGGCGGGGCGGCGATGGAGGCTCGGCGGCCGGAGCGCCGGAGGCGAGGGAGGTGGCGGCGCGGCGCGGAAGACGAGACCCGGGCGGCGGCGGCGCTCACCGGGCCGCGGGGGCCGGATGCGGGCTCCCGGGCCGCGGTGGGAGTGGCGGCGGCGGGCGATGACGTGGTAGGAGGCGGTTGGCTGGCGGCGGTGTGTCCACTCCGGGCGGACAATGTCCGGCGGCGCGCGGTGGAAAATTAGGGTTTCGGGGAGGAGGAGATCCGAAAATTGGGGGGTCTTTAAATAGGCATAGAGGGAGCTAGGAGAGTCCAAATGAGGTGCGGTTTTCGGCCACGCGATCGTGATCGAACGCTCTAGGTGATGGAGCAGAGTTAGGTGGGTTTTTGGGCCAAATTGGAGGGGTGTTGGGCTGCAACACACACGAGGCCTTTACGGTCCCTCGGTTAACCGTTGGAGTATCAAACGAAGTCCAAATGATACGAAACTTGACAGGCGGTCTACCGGTAGTAAACCAAGGCCACTTGGCAAGTCTTGGTCCAATCCGGAAATGTTTAATCCCCACACACGAAAGAAGGGTAGACATGACCACCGGAGGAGAACGAAGCGCCGGAATGCAAAACGGACAACGGGGAAAATGCTTGAATGCATGAGACGAACACGTATGCAAATGCAATGCACATGATGACATGATATGAGATGCATGACAACGATAACAACACACGGAGACAAAGACCCGAACCAGAGAAAATAAAATAACTTAACGCCGGAAACGACAAGAGTTGGAGTACAAATTGGGTAAGTTATATCCGGGGCGTTACAGTATCCTTGAATATTTACTTGGGATGCCTTGGGCATCCCCAAGCTTGAGCTCTTGCCTCTCCTCCTTCTCCTCATATTGAGACCTCCTTGATCTTTGATCACTTCATCCACACAAAACTCAACAGAAAGCTCGGTAAGATCCGTTAGTATAATAAAGCAAATCACTACTCTAAGTACTATTGCAAACCAATTCATATTTTGTTTTTGCACTGTATCTACCGTAATGTAACTTTTCCATGGCTTAATCCACTGATAGAAATCGATAGTTTCATCAAAACAAGCAAACAATGCATCAAAAACAGAATATGTTTTAAACAGGACAGTCTGTAGTAATCTGGACATTCACCATACCTCTGGTACTCCAAAAGTTCTGCCAAAATTAGGAAAAAAAATAAAGACAGTGCAAAAAGTTTCAGAACCGTTTGACGTTCCAGTAAAAAATGTAAAATCGTGCACTACAGCCAAAGTTTCTGTTCTGCACCGCATAAACCAACAAGCAATGTAAACATCCTAAAGGCAAATCTTGGCACATTATTTGTATAATACAATGGAGTTGTACATGGGGATAATTATTTTTTTGAAAAGTTTATGTAATCAAGGGTCACAAAGTTTCCATGGGCATGAACAAAGTTCAAGGCTAGCTCCCATTTTAACAATGCTCGTCTTTCTCACTTTCGCTTTTCTTTTTGAAAAAGTTTTAGGTTCCCATCTTTATTATTTTTTTGTTTTTAAACTTTATAAAAGCACACAACAGAAATAAATGACTTTCTAAAACTTCCGGGTTGTCTCCTTGGCAGCGCTTTCTTTAAAGCCATTAAGCTAGGCATATAGTGCTCAAGTAATGGATCCACCCAGATCCCAAGGTATATCAAAGCCAATTTTAATTAACAATGATTTGTGATTTAGTAGTGAGAACAAAGTAACATATATCATGCAACAACGAAGTCTAACTCTCTTCCTATGCATCGGTATGTCATAAAAGAACAATTCATGCACACAAAGTAAAGACCAATGCATAGTATAAACAGTTTCTTGCAATTTTATCGTGTTGGAAACATAGAGAGGTGGAGATGTAGTTACTCTCTCATAATAATTGCAAGTAGGAGAAGCAAGCACATGCATATTACATTCATCAAAATCATCATGTGCAATGGTAAAATGCAACCCATCAACATAATCCTTAATAAGAGCAAACTTCTCTGATATAGTTTAGTTTGGAGAATTCAAAAAGATAATAGGACTATTATGTGTGGGTGCAATAGCAACAATTTCATGTTTAACATAAGGAACTATAGCAAGTTCATCTCCATAAGCATAATTCATATTGCCATCTTGGCCACAAGCATAGCAAGCATCAAGTTCATCAAAAAGGGGTATTTCAAAAGAATCAAAGGGATCATGACAATCATCTTAGAAATCATCCTTCGGTAAGCACGAAGGGAAATTAAACAATGTATGAGTTGAAGAGTTACTCTCATTAGAAGGTGGGCACGGGTAGCTAATCCGCTCTTCCTCCTTTTGTTCTTTGCTCTCCTCATCATCTTTTTCATCCAATGAGCTCACAGTTTCATCAATTTCTTCTTCCATAGACTCCTGCAAAATATTAGTGTCTTCTTGGACAGTGGAGACTTTCTCAATAAATTCATCAATATCATAATTGTATTTATAATACTCATTGCAATATTTAAGGATAGCTAAATTTTCAGGTCTATAAACTGAATCATCAAAATCTTCAAACTTTTTAAACAAAGATTCAATTTCACATGCACCATTAAAAGCAACAAATTCTTCTATTCGTGCCACATCATAGTAATCATATATACCTCTAGCATAAGAAGCCAAGGTTTCATTATCATTAAATTTGCATGAAAAGGGAAGGTGTGGAGCCTTCATCCTAGAGCAACAAGTATAATCATATCTCAAGCATAGTTGCCTAGCATACCAATACAACATATAAATTTGATCCCATAATAGTTTCCCTTTTTGAGTCAAGCGATAATCCCTAAAGTATTCACGTTGATCCAACATCACTCCCATTATAAAGTTGAATGGGGTTTTCTCAGGATTATCAAAGTAGTACATAATATCTTTCACATAATGAGCATTGGGTTTTAGGAGGTTCCCCATCTCCATGAGTAGCAAGTACACCTAATTTTTTTGGTTTTTCGTGTTCCATATCCATAACTAAAGATAGAGAATAACTAAGAACAGCAAATAAAAATTACTTAGTGATAAAGCAAACAAGCACACACAAGAATATTCACCCCACGCTATTACTCCCTGGCAACGGCGCTAGAAAAAGGTCTTGATAACCAACAAGTATAGTGGATCAATTGTAGCCTCTTTCGATAAGTAAGAGTGTCGAACCCAACGAGGAGCAAAAGGTAGAACAAATATTCCCTCAAGTTCTATCGACCACCGATACAACTCTACGCACGCTTAACGTTCGCTTCACCTAGAACAAGTATGAAACTAGAAGTACTTTGTAGGTATTTTTGGATAGGTTTGCAAGAAAATAAAGAGCATGTAAATAAAAAGTAGGGGATGTTTAGATAAAGACACAATAAAGTTTGTTTTAGTAGAGAGCTTTTTGTCACGAGAAAGTTATTTGTCCCTAGGCAATCGATAAATAGACCGGTAATCATTATTGCAATTTCATTTGAGGGAGAGGCATAAGCTAACATACTTTCTCTTCTTGGATCATATGCACTTATGATTGGAACTCTAGCAAGCATCCGCAACTACTAAAGATCACTAAGGTAAAACCCAACCATAGCATTATAAGGCATCAAGTCCTCTTTATTCCCATACGCAAACAACCTACTTACTCAGGTCTGTGCTTCTGTCACTCACGCCACCCACCATAAGCAAATCATGAACATATTGCAAACCCTACAGCGGGGATCCCTCACGCTTGCGCGACACGGAGAACACCATAGGACAACACCAATAATAAAACATGCAACTCAAACCAATCACGATCATCAATTAACCCATAGGACAAAACAGATCTACTCAAACATCATAGGACAGCCATACATCATTGGGAAATAATATATAGCGTTGAGAACCATGTTTAAGTAGAGATTACAGCGGGTAAAATAGGGGTTACACCGCTGCATAGAAGGGGGAAGAGTTGGTGATGACGGTGGTGAAGTTGTTGGTGTAGATTGCGGTGACGATGATGGCCCCGGCGGCGTTCCGGCGCCACCGGAAGCGAGGGGGAGAGAGCCCCCCCTCCTCCTTCTTCTTCCTTGACCTTCTCCCTAGGTGGGAGAAGGGTTTCCCCTCTGGTCCATGGCCTCCATGGCGGCGGAGGGGCGAGAGCCCCTCCGAGATTGGATCTGTCTCTCTGTCTCTCTTTGTTTCTCCGTTGAAGATTCTGCCCTTTCACCGTTTCTTTTATAACATGGGATCCGTAAATCCGATTGGGCTGAATTTTGGACACGATCTCTATCCTGAAATTATCTTTCTTGCGGCGAAAGAAGGGCTCCAACCGCCTTACGGGGTTTCCACGAGGGTCCAGGGCGCGCCTGACCCCCTGGGGCGCGCCCCCCTGCCTCGTGGCCCCCTTGGGCATTATATCGCGTTGATTCTTCTTCCCAAAAATCATAAATATTCCAAAAAAATCTCCCTCAGTTTTTATCCCGGTTGGACTCCGTTTGATATGGGTTTTCTGCGAAACATAAAACATGCAACAAACAGGAACTGGCACTGGGCACTGGATCAATATGTTAGTCACAACAATATTATAAAAAGTTGCCAAAAGTATATGAAAGTTGTAGAATATTGGCATGGAACAATAAAAAAATTATAGATACGACGGAGACGTATCATAGTGTAGTAAGAATATGTCCAGTTTTAATTGCTATATCTGGTTGTTTGCAATATGCCTTGTTTATTTCAATTGTTCACAATGTGATGCTCTATATGTGAAATTATTTACTGTGCAGTACATTTCATTAATCTAGTTTTAAACATACCAATAGGAATGCATATATTTGCTTGTTGTTAAGCCTGTTATAGCTAGCATATGCCTCTTTTAAAGTTTTTTGATTGTTCGGTTGTTTGTAGTTAGCATATGTTCAGTTTCAAATGCTATCTTTGGTTGTTCGTAGTATGCATTGTTTATTCTAGTTATTCACAACGTGATGTTCTATATGTGCAAGTATGAACTGCGTAGTTCAATTTCATCACTACTAGTTTCAACAATACCACTATGAATGACTACATTTAGTTGTTGCATCTTGTTAGTTAACATGCCTTTCCATTTTTATTTAACCATAACTAGTGTACTTAGACCGGCACAATACCAGTTTGAATGACTATGTTTGCTTGTTGTTAAATGTTAGGCCTATTGCAGTTAGCACAGATTTCCACTTGTTTTGTTTTACTAGCGTGCTTAAACCTGCACACTGAAACTATCTTTTGGAGATTATTTTGTCTGCCATGTATAATTTTGGTTGATGTTTAGCCTGTTGTGCTTAACATGCTTCTCGATGTACCTACACAGGACAATTTTGGGAACGACTTCTGTTTTCCATTGAGGTTAGTTTTATACCATGGCTCATATCTTCTCACTATTCAGGACATCGGTAGTTGGTACCATATAGGCCGGCGGCTGATAAGGGACTAATCGGTGAATTGGACTTTTAACTGAATATATCTGCAACCCATTTTTCATTGGGTTAACTAGGGTCATATGTAATATATATGAGGTTACATAGCAACATGCACTGTACTTAATGTCTAAATATGCAATCCTAGGCTACACGGCAACAAGGAAGAGTATTACATTAATGTTCTAATGATGTCTAGATATACGTAGAAGAGCAGCAGCAACAACAACAACAACAACAATAAATGCACTAGGAGAACTAACTCCATCCAAAGAATTGTTTGGATGGCAGGTTTAGATTGACAATAAATGCAATAGGAGAACTAGCTCCAATTAGCACCTCTTGGGTTGGATAGTTATTTTGGGTGGGTTATAGATGCAACTAGCTCAAACTAGCCATCATGTTTACATATACTTTAGGGCTATTTGAGCCCGAACTAGCTCAAACTAACTGTAACCCATGGATACATCAGTAGTTAATCAGCCGATAATTTGTAAGAATGAACTAAACTCCTTCCGGCCCATAATATAAGATGGTAACTCATCTAATATGTGAATATATTGGATGTTATAAGATACACTCCCTCCGTTCCTAAATATTTATCTTTTTAGAGATTTCAAATGGACTACCACATATGGATGTATATAGACATATTATAAAAGAGTGTTGTACTACATCATTGTGCAACTGCTATTTAGCTTCTAATATTAACTTGATGCTTTTAGGCACATATGTCATTGGTAAAGATCCGCGTTTTGACCCTTTCTGCGTATGGGACAATGAGATATTGATGAATCAGCATCAAATGAGGAAGCTGATAAAGATTGTTAGTAAAATGGGTCCAAAGATGGCAATTAAACTATTTGTTTACACTTTATTCAAGACAACAGCAAACTGCAGGATGGTAAGTAAGAACTCTGCAGCCTTCTTTTTACTTCCCATAATGAGTTGTGTTAGATGACAATGTCTGAATCTTTTTCCTTTGCAGTGGTTGCCAAAGCAGTTTACTCAAGATTACCTCTCAAACTACATGATTGGTGGGCATGCAAAGGTTAAAGTATTTCTAACAAAACACGATGATTATCTAGATGTTTTATTGAAGACCGTGAAGGATGGGCGGTCGGCCATCACAAGGGGTTGGACTAGAGTCGTGCGTGCCTTCTGCATGGAGGAGGGCACAATATGGGCATTCCGCTTCACCTTGTTCAGCAACCAGAATATATTTCACATCTTTCTTTACTGTCTTTAATAGTACAAGTATACAACTGTGGTTCATCATTCTTTATTTGGTTCTTATGTAATTCTTGAACATATGTACCTATGAATCGAATAATGCATTGGTTATTTGAACCTGATGGATATGAATAAAGTTGTAGCATACATTCAAATTCAAATTCAAATCCAAATCCGGTACAATTTGGAAAAGCAGCAATTAAATTACGGTGAAATTACGCTCTCCAGGTTGTTACGACACACACGGTTGGTAAAACACAAACATTTACGATATGCATCATAATCCGAGATGGTTCACAGAGAGGAAACGTGTGCAAGCATGCACACAGTTGTCGTTTCCAAAGCGTGTGTGATGTTAGACAATATCACAAACGGTGCGGCCAAACTAAACGTTTGTGTTAGTTGCCTTATCGTACACGATTCGCAATCATGAACTGTTTCTAATGAAGTATGCATCGTAAATGTTGCACCTCAGAACAGCGTGTGCGATAGTTGTCATGTACGACGATGTTACGATGGTCCGACGTTTCGTAATCCTGTCCGACACTCGTACGATGATTAGCTAATCTTCATAATGGTGAACCGTTTGTGATGGCCGCGCATCATACACGTTCTATAATAGTGAACCATTTGTGATGGGCCGTGCATCGTAAACGTAGCACCACAGAATACCGACTGCGATGGCAATGCGAGCAGAAATGAGTAGGAGTACTGTAGGGGCCCTATCCCCGACGGTTTCTGGGTCGTGTGGGAAGGACCCCCCTATCGCCCACACTCACTTGGCGACGGTTTCAAATGCCGTCGCGGAAAGGGGTTAAAACCGTTTGTTTAGGACCGACACGTAACAGTGCGGGTAGGTCCGCCCGCCACTGGTGCCATCTTACCAGTGGTGGGAGGTCAGTGTGGTGGGTGCACCTAAGAGCCTCGCTTGCCAATGGTGGCCTTTTGGTGCTTGCCACTGGTAGGCATTCCTGCAGTGGTGAGGGTGTGGATGCCAAGCAAGGGGAGCAGGGACGAAATGAAAGAGAATGGGACCGACATGGGGATTTGAGTGGGTAGGGGTGTCAGAGTACTACGTCTCGGCACTACGGGCTCCAACAAAGCCCCCTCCCCCAGTTTGCTTCCGATTTACTAGAAAACGGACATTCGGACTAATCCACGGACCGATAGGGTACCATCTTTGATGGTAAAACGCGTCCGGACAAATGCGAGCAGTTTGGGGATATGCGTTGGAGATGCCCTAATATAGTACAAGTAATTGTATCGACTTAGTTTTCTGATTTGGTTTCATGTTTTGGTTTTTTTGCTTAACTTTCACAAGCAACTTTTACTACTTTTTTATGATGCCAAATGCATATGATGTTCTGAACGACTTTAGTGTCCTATGGAGCCTGCGATCTTGGTGACTTGGAAGATTGGGCAGGCGTTTCTTTACCGGCTATTCGTAGAAGTGTACCAGCGCGTAGAGATGTACTATATTCATGGCAGAAAAAGCTTCTTCGCACTCGCGCTTCTTCGCGCTAGGGCCAGTCCACCTCTGCGACGTGCCTATGCCTGGACCGATGCCTGACGCGCCTGTCCTGGAGCAGCGAATCATCATTAACCACAACGGAACGGTTGGACCGTCACGCTCTTCCTCGCGGGCGCTGCATATATGTTCTACAAGGGCTACCGGCTTCTCTGGTGACATGAGTCGGACCATACTGCCAAGGAAGCCACGGCGGCCGCCACCGACCCCCTCAACACACCGGCCACCTCCCCCGCCCAAGGTCTGTCTAATTTATGTTTTAAACTAAGGGGGATTAAAATAAGGATTTTATACCAAACATTTATCTAAAGTTATTTTGTCATATTAATAAATTAATGATCATATAATTTATGCTACTAATATGACACAGGTAACCACATAACAACGTTGTGAAATATTAATTATTTCATTTTATTAGTATAATTTTTAATGTTTGTTACTCAAAAAACCTACTCTCTGAAATTTTAATTTTCTATTTTAAGAAAAGTTGTGTTTAAATAAAAGTTGTAAAATTGCATAAATTATATGGTGCATATGTATATATTTGTTTGTATCTGTATGTGTTGGTATATATTTTAATATCATCAAATATCATTAGTAGTTTCTAGTGTATTTTCAACTCCGTACGATATTAGTTGTCGCTCAAACAGATGTATTTAATACTAAAATATGTGTATATACATTTATTTGAGTGTCAACTAATTTCAGACAGAGGAAGTATTATATAAACATATTTTTATAATATCTCATAGTACAATTTTAACCATTTTCAAATGAGGCAAGTTATGTTCAGTAAAAACTTGGCAAAATGTGACAAGTAGGCTAACTAATAAATTGGTTTGTGGTGTAGATTGCTTATACAAAGTATCATTTTTATATACTAATCTTTAAAACTGAATGGATAATAGTATCTAGTGGTTGATTTTTTTTGACAAACACATGTAATTTATTCATGCTCATAACAATAACAGGTACACATATTTGGATCTAAATTCAAGAAAATACAAAGTAGCTCCTATGACACAGAATTACAATGAAATCTCTTGAAAACACCATCTTTGTCGGGTGGTAGGTGCGACATATGCCAACGGGTGGCTTATCTTTGTGGGAACCAGTAAGACGTCGCCGGTGCCAGGAAGCGGGATGAGGCGAGGACATGCACGCCGGCGGATCTTACCCAGCTTTGGGGCTCTCCAAGGACATAACACCCCTACTGCTGCTCTGCGGGGTCTCCGCATGCTCACTCGATGAATCAAGTAGCTACACAATGCTCCTTGAGCTGCTTTTGGGGGGGGAGGAGGAAGAAAGGGCACGGCTAGCCTGCTTCTTCTCCTTGTATGGTGTCTAGAACTAGCAGGGGGTCGAACCCTTTGAATGGGTGCTCCGGGGGGTTTATATAGGCCTACCCTCCGGGGGTACAATGGTAATCCGGCTGGGCGCGGGGCCCAGCCGTCTGTGACTGTGCTCGCCGGCTCCTGCGCCGGCTGCTGGGGCCCGCCGACTGGTGGGTCCCGCCGGCTGCCAGCTCCTTGGTCAGCAAGCGGGTCCCAATGCCCCGGGCCTGGTCAGCGGCTGGTCACTGTGGCTTCATCTTGTTGACGTGAGCTTCATCGTGGTAAGCGCGGTTACAGTGCCGCCGCCTGTCGGACGATCGTTGTAGCCTTACCGCGTCTTATCTCCTTAATGGGGCGTCTCCTTCGAGGGAGGCGGCGAGCCGGCTGCGGGGAGCCTGCTCCGTATTGGGCCAGCTGGTTGGAAGCATGGCCGCCTTCGGCCGTCTCTCTGCGCAAAGGGGCCCACCGCCTGTGGGCCGCGCTGGCGGCCCGTCGTGGGTGAGGCCAGGGTCAACATGGCAACAGTGCTGCGCCGGACGGCGCACTGTGCGAGGCGTGCCCCGGGATTCGAGGGTGGCAGGCTCTTCTGTAGCCACGCCCCGTAGTACCGCCGTTAGGTGGGTGCAAACTTTGTGGGTACGGTCTTGACTGCTTTGCGGGGAGCCGGCTCGAAGGAGTCGGCCTTCTCACAGCCGGCGTCTTGGAGTCGGCCCTCTCATGAGGGTTAAAGTTGGACCGCCTTCCGGAGGCCGGCCTAGATCGCAGCCGGCTAGGGGAAGGCGGCCCTATGTCTTGGATTCTTGAGAGCCGGGCTGGCTCGTAGTTTTTGCAGAAGTGCCAGGGGAAGCCGGCTAGGCTACCCATGGCTATTTACTCCAACAGTAGTCCCCGAAGCTGATCGAGCTCCGAGGTGAACAAGGGGACGAGAAGCTTGGTCAGCTTCCTATCCTGAAGAGCCGGCTTCGCGGGCGTACGCCGACTTCAGATAACCCCGCGTAGGCGGGAGGAGAGGGGGCCTGCATGCTGACCACGGGCCCTCTCGCGGCCACGTGGCGGCAGGATCCTGCGAGCGCACGCGCGCGATGGGACGCCGCCGCAGGCCCGGGCCCGCCACTCGCGAGCCTCGGTCCGGGCGCGGATCTCCCATGGCCCACAGGGCCGCTCGCCTTCTCAAGGCAGTTTTCGTCTCGCCATTAAGGATCGGTAATCGCGGGGCGTGGGAAGTGGGCACGATCGACCCCCACGCTTCCCCATGCCACGCCTCCTCGGCTCCGCCACGTGAGCCTATAAGTAGGGGGAGGAGGGGGAGCGACAGAGGTTCGCGCGCTCCCTCCCACTCCGTCCCTCCTAACTCTCGTCTTCTTCCTCTCACTGCCGCCGCAGCCTCCTGTCTCAGCGCCGTCGCGTCTCCACGCCACCTCGCTCCCATGGCATTGTCAAGCTCCTGGGACGGCTCTAACGTCCATGAGGATCACGTGGAGTTCCTTCGCCAGACCCGGCGCCTGCCCGGCGCCGACCGCGTTCAGGTCCGCCTGGCGCCCGAGAGGGAGATCTCGCCGGCGCCGGAGGAGGGCGAGCGGGTCGTCTTCCGCTCGCACTGCCTGCGCGGCTTCGGCCTCCCGGCGAGCGAGTTTCTGCGTTCCTTCCTCGACTTCTACAACCTCCAGCCGCATCACCTCACGCCCAATGCGGTGATGCTGCTGTCGGCCTTCGTCTCCCTCTGCGAAGGCTTCTTAGGGCTGCTCCCCACGCTGGAGCTCTGGGGAGAGTTCTTCCAGAGCAAGCTCGGCACAGTCGTCCCCGGCGTGCCTGCCCCCTGCGGAGCCTTCATCGCCATGAGGAGGGCGAGCAAGAACAATCCGTTCCCGCCCATCCCCCTGATCCAGTCGGTAAAGGTCTGGCAGAGATCTTATTTCTATGTGAAGAACGTCGCTGAGCAAGAAGACTACATCAACCTGCCGGCTTACGTAGCCGGCTCGACGGCTGGGAGGCAGCCCTCGTGGAGCTTCCGATCCCGGTCGTTGTCTCCGGCCGGGAACGCCGCCATCTCCCGGCTTCGGGTGCTGATTCAGTCGGAAGGCTTGCGCGGGGCCGACTTGGTGGCCGCCTTCGTGGAGCGCCGGATCCTTCCTCTCCAGAGCCGGCCCCATATGATGTGTCAGATGAGCGGCCGCTTCGACCCAAGCCGGCTGAGCACATGGGAGATGCCCCACGCGGAGGTGGCGCTTATGGTCAACTACATTGCCAATTGCAAGCTCAGCGGGGACTGGCAGTACGGCAAGGCGCCATATTCTCGCGCAAATCCTCCACCCGTGGTAAGTTTCTCTCTTTATCTTCTTTTTCGTCGTCAGCCGGCTTCGTGACGGCCGGCTTCTGACCAGCCGGTTCTCTGTGCAGAACCCTCTTCTTGCGCCGCCGGCCGGGGCGGCAGGGATCGAACGCCAGTACGCCCCCGACCGCACGGTGGATGATGTTGACGACCCGGACTTGGGGGCGGCTGCCATGGAAGACGCCGTCGTGGGGGACAGTGCCGAGCCCGGAGGCTCAAGGTTCACCGCGAGCTTCGAGGACTGGCCGGACGACTTTGAAGCCGAAGTTGCTCCGCGTCGCCAGCCGGCGGCCGACCAACAGGGCGCGGGCTCGTCCGTCGTGCCGGCTGCCGGCGGTGCGCAGAAGCGTCGGGCCGCTCCAGGCCTCTTCGGCAGTCGGCCGAAGAAGTCCAAACCTTCTGCCGCGGCGACGAAGCGAGAAGAGGCGGCCGCGAAGGCGGCCCGCTTCCGCAAGGCTGTGAAACAGCCCCAGGCGGTCTCGGCGTAAGTCTTTAATTGCTTTGCCGCAGTCTCGTCGTTGTTCTCTTTTCTTCGAATGTCTTCTTAACTTTTCTTCACTTGCTGGACAGGGCGCCGCTTTCTCTTGAGCGGGGCCCGGGCGGCTCCGTCGTGGGGCCGGCTGGAGGGTCTTCGAGCTCCCGCCGCGTGGACCCCCGCGCCGATCTTAGGGAGGCCACAGAGCGGAACGCCCGTGAAGCGCGGGAAGAGCGCGAGGCGGCGGAGAAGGCGGCCGCCCAGGCGATCATCCAAGACCCGCCGCTGTTGGAGAGGGAGGAGGAGCCCGTGGCCTTGGCCGGGAGAGCGCCGCCTGCGGCGCCAACCGGAGCGGGCCAAGGCGGTCAATCGTCAGCGGCGCCGGAGGAGCCGGCCGGAGGTGATCCAGAGAGCAGGGCTGGCCTCAAGGTGCAGCTGGCGACGGGCCGGCGTGCTGGGGGAGGCGCTGCTCCGCCGGAGTTGCGCCGAGCCGCGGGCGCAGGCCAGCCGGCTGGAGATCTGGAGGCGGCCAGCACCGCCGTGTCCGAGTGGACTCCCAGCAGGGGGACCAGCGAGCTGGATGCGGCGGCTCAAGGGGTCCGGAGCCGGCTACAAGCTCAAGCCGCCCTACTGCAATAGCTCAACCAAGAGTTCTTGTCAACGCAAACCACTATCTGGGTGAGTCCTTCGCTCTTAGCTGCTTTGCTTTCTTGATTTCTTCCGTGGGGGCGCGTCAGCGCACCCACTGGGTGTAGTCCCCGAGATCCGGGCCGACTGCTGCGGGCTTCAACGATCGCCGAGTACACCGACATCAGCGTTTTCGCACCCGAAATCGATGATGACGGTGTCACGCAGCCGGAGGAGTGGTTCGGGCTGAACCCGGCGGTGGGCGAGGACTCGGCGGAGGAGATCGCCTCCAGCGACGAGGGTGAAGAAGACGAAGACGACGACGGCGGAGACGTCGAGCCGGCTGGTGGAACAACCAGCCGACCTCAGGCCGACTGTGCCTCCAGCAACGAGGCGCGTGGAAGCACGCCCTCTGCGGGAGGCGGCGACCAAGCCGAAGTTCGTCAGCCGGCCGCTCCTTCAGCCGGCGCGACCGTCTTTGAACAATCTTTTGTTAAGTTTCGCAGTTCCACCCACTGGGGGTGTATCCAAACTATGTTGAATGCTGGCCTCTAGGAGGTCTTTTTGTGTAAATATAATCATGTGCATGTTTGGTTTCCATTCGCGTATGCTTGTTTATCCTTAGGCTTTTTCCTTTGCCGCCTTCCCTCTTTGGGGAGGCAAGTACTTGAGCTTTCTTGGATTTAAAGTAAAGTGAATGGAAACCGGCCGGCCGGCTACTCTGGTAGCCGGTCGGCGGTGTGGGAAAAACCGGCTTTGTTATATTGGTCTGTTAGTCCCTAGCCGTTTTTCGTGTGGGCGGTCGTTCCTACCTTTAACCCTTGCCAGCCGGACAGCCGGTTCTTCGAACTGCGACTTTTGGCAAGGGAAGGCTTGAGAGCCGGCACACTACTTGTCTGACTGCGGGTAGGACTTCTAATATAACTTCAGTCGGCCAGTCCCCGAGCCGATTAGTCGGACTCGGTGCCGGACGGAATAAGTAAATGATACGACAAGCATGATATTTTTCATTCATAAATAAGGGATGACAGTCCCCGAGCCCTCCTCGGGGAGCCTATTGTCTTGTATTTAATACAAAAGTTAGCGTGATACATACTGCCTTTCAACTATAAAATCTTCGAAGGAGGTTGGCGTTCCATGGCCGTTCCGACTCCTTGCCGGAGTCGTCTCTCTTGCGTGCCTTCGGCTTCTGTGCGTCGATCAGGTAGTAGGAGTCGTTGCCTAGAGCTCTGCTGATGACGAAAGGGCCTTCCCAAGGGGCTGAGAGCTTGTGCTGGCCGGGTGTTCATTGAATCAGCCGGAGCACAAGGTCGCCCTCTTGGAAAGATCTTGGCCTGACCTTCCGGCTGTGGTAGCGGCGCAAACCCTGCTGGTAAATCGCAGACCGGCTGAGAGCTAACAGCCGGCTTTCTTCCAGCAGGTCGACGCCGTCTTCTCGTGCTTCCTTGGCCTCCGCTTCCGTGTACATGGTTACTCGAGGCGGCAGCTCATCGAGCCAACAGCCGGCTGAGCGCTCCAGAGGTACAACCAGTCGGGGCTTGATGCCGGAGAGGATGAGGCCGTTGGCTCGCTCGACCTGGCCGTTTGACTGCGGGTGGGCGACGGATGCTAAGTCCAGCCGGATACCTTGGGCTGCGCAGAAACGTGCCAAGGCTCCTTTGGCGAAATTCGTGCCATTGTCGGTGATGACGCTGTGCGGCACGCCGTATCGAGTTGTTATGTCCGCGTTGAACGTCACGGCAGTCGGCCCATTCAGCTTCTTGATCGGCTTCGCCTCAACCCACTTGGTGAATTTGTCCACGGCGACGAGCAAATGCGTCATGCCGCCGCGCGCCGTCTTGAATGGGCCCACCATGTCCAGTCCCCAAAGGGACAAGTGAGGGGAATGGTCTTGAGTGCCGAAGCCGGCATGTGTTGCTTGAAGCTGAAGAGCTGGCATCCCTTGCAATGCTTGACTAATTCTTTGGCGTCGTCCAAAGCAGTCGGGCAGAAGAAACCATGGCGGAAGGCTTTGGCGACAAGTGATCTTGAGGCCGCATGGTGGCCGCATTCTCCTTGGTGAATGTCTGCGAGGATTGCAGTGCCCTTCTCTTGCTCGACGCATCGCTGGAGGACTCCGGTGACGCTGCGCTTGAGTAGTTCTCTGTTGACGATTGTGTATGCTCCGGCTCGGCGCTGGACTTGTCTTGCTTCTGTTTCGTCAGCCGGCAGGTCTTGGTTTACTAGGAAGTTGAGGATGGACTGAGCCCATGACGGGGCCGCGACTTCTTTTACTGCCAAAGTGGCTACTGCCACCAGGGTGGGCGGGCTGGGCGGTGAGGTGCTTGATCTTCGCCGGGTTGCATTCGATGCTGCGTTCGGAGACCAGGAAGCCTAGGAGCTGGCCGGCTGGCACCGCGAACATGCATTTCTCAGGGTTGAGCTTGATTTGGAATCGGCGCAGGTTCTCAAATGTTTCCTTGAGGTCTTCCAGCAAGGTGACACACTTCTCCGTCTTCACCACGATGTCGTCCACGTATACGTGAGCGTTTCTGCCGAGTTGCTTGAGGAGGCACTTCTGCATGCAACGCTGAAAGGTGGCACCGGCATTTCTCAAGCCGAATGTCATAGTCAGGTAGCAGAAGGCTCCGAACAGCGTGATGAAGGCGGTCTTCAGGCGGTCATCCGGGTCTAGCTTTATCTGGTGATATCCGGAGTAAGCATCCAAAAAACTCAACAACTCGCATCCGGCTGTGGAGTCTATCACTTGGTCTATCCTTGGCAGGGCAAAAGGATCTTTGGGGCAGGCCTTGTTGAGACTTGTGTAGTCTATACACATGCGCCACTTGTTATTCTTCTTCAGCACAAGGACCGGGTTGGCGAGCCACTCTGGAAAGAAAACTTCCATGATAAAGCCGGCCGCCAAGAGCCGGGCTATCTCCTCCCCTACAATCCTGCGTTTCTCCTCCGACAGCCGGCAAAGGGGTTGTCTGACTGGCTTTGCGTCTTCTCGAACATGTAGTTTGTGCTCGGCGAATTTCCTCGGAACACCCGGCATGTCCTTGGGGGACCACGCAAAGATGTCCCGATTCTCACGGAGGAAATCGGCGAGCTTGCCTTCCTATTTGCTGTTCAGGTTTGCCCCGATGACGGCAAACCTCTCTGGACGCTCGGGGTCAAGAGGTATCTTCTTCGTCTCCTTGGCCGGCTGAAAAGACCCTTAAGTATCATGCTCCTTGGGGTCAGGGGACACGGCCGACTGCTTGCCGGCCATGGCCACGACCCAGTCCAGCATCTTCTTCTCTTCGGCGATCACAAGGGACTCGGCCAGCCGGCTGCTGGCCGCGGCGCACTCGGAGGACTTCTTGTAGTCGCCAGCTACGGTGATGACGCCTTTGGTGCTTGGTATCTTCATCTTGAGGTATGCATAGTGGGGAACCGCCATGAATTTGGCCAAGGCAGGTCGGCCCAGCAATGCATGGTAAGGGCTCTCCAGGTCCACCACTTCAAACCAGATCGCTTCCCGGCGGAAATGCTCCTTGTCCCCAAAAAGTACATCAATCTTGATTTTGCCAATGGGGGCGCAGGACAGGCCGGGTACGATGCCGTGGAACACTGTCCGAGTGGGCGTGAGCTGTTTTGTCTTGACGTTCAACTTCTCCAGGGTGTCACGATACAAGATGTTGATGCTGCTCCCGCCGTCTATCAACACACGAGAGAAGCGGGCGGCGCGTCTGTCTGTTGCAAGGGTGGCTTCCAGGACCAAAGCATAAGAGCCGGGAGACGGCATCACCTCCGGGTGGTCGGCCCGGCTCCAGCTGATGGGCTTTTCTGACCAATGCATGTGTCCAGCGGGGTTGGCAGCGACCACGCTGACTTCCTGGTGCTCTCGGCGTTTGCTACGCCGGTCTTCGGGCTGGCTGGTGAAGACGACATAGGTTGCTTGCTCATCAGGAAACTCGTCATGCACGGCTCCGACTGCGGGCCGAGCGGCCGGAGGCGGAGGCGGCGGGCCGGCAGGCGGAGGTGGCAAGAGCCCCTCGCCTTTAGAGATTCGGGTGAGCCAGTTGCACTTCCGGGTCGTGTGGTTGGACGGCTTCGCGCCGCTGTGGAACTTGCAAGGGGCGTCGAGGGTTTGCTCGTAGGAGAAGGCGGTCTACCAAGCCGGCCTGCCGCCCTTGGGCTTCTTGGGCGCCGGTCGTTCTTCAGGCGGCGCATCTTCGACCGTGGCCACCTGCCGGCTAGTGGGAGGTGGCGCGGGGCCCTTGCGCTTGTTGTCGTTCGAGTTGGGGTGTCGGCCGGGTTCTCCAGCCGGCGTCTTGGGCGCCGGGTTGAGCACCTTTCCGGACGCGTCTACCCGAAGCTCGGTCTTCATCGAGGAGTCGGCGGTAGCGTACTTGTCCGCTATGTCCAGAAGCTCGTCGAGAGTAGCCGGCTCGTCGCAGAGGAGCTTGTGCTTGAGGAGGGTGCCTTCTCGGCATCCGGCTGTGAAGTACTCTATGGCTTGTACCTCGTGCACCCCTTCACAGGAGTTGCGGAGCTCGGCCCAACGTGTGAGGTAATCACGAGTGGACTCGGCGGGGCCTTGCACGCACAAGGAAAGCTGTCTGGGCTTGGGAGCCCGCTTGTAGGTGCTGGTGAAGTTGCGGATGAAGGCTTCTGTGAAGTCTAGCCAGCTGTTGATGCTACGCGGCTTGAGGCTGTTGAGCCAGGTCCGCGCCGTGCCCTGCAGCATGAGGGGCACGTACTTCACGGCGACGCGCCGATTGCCATTGGCGATGCTAACTGCGGTGGAGTAGTCGATCAACCAATCTTCCGGTTTCACGGAGCCGTTGTACTTGGGCGTGTCTCTTGGGAGCGAGAACCCTTTGGGAAAGGGCTCGTCGCGGATGCGGGGGCCAAAGCAAGGCGGGCCGACATCGTCTTCTTCTTCCAATGCCAGGGATCGCGCCAGGCGGTCGATCCGATGACGGGCGTCGTTCTCGCCGATTCCTTCGCGGCGGCCCAGCCGGCCGCTGAGAGTCGGGTGCGCCACTGGCGGTGAGGCGGGATATCTCTCTCCACGGGGCGGAGGTGGAGGCGGGTCGCCCCGCCACTCCATGGCTCGAGGATGACCGTCCGCGTCCCGCTCGATGGAGATCCGGGTCCGGCTGTGGCTGGTAGCCGGCTCCTTCTCGCGTCGCGCGCGGGTATCGCTTGTAGTCGGCGTCCGGGACGTCGCGCCATGCTCTCGGTGCGGGGGAAGGCTTTCTGCGCGAGCGTCGGCTTCGTGCTGCTGCGTGGCGGCGTCAATCAACTGCTGGATGCGCCGGGTCATGTGGGGAAGGTCTTCGGCCTCCAGGCCGTCCAGCTCGTCTACGGCCGCCTGGGCGGCACGCAAGTTCTCGAGCGGAGTGGCATAGACCGGGCGGTCGACTCCCAGTGTGTCGGCGATGACGGCGCCGCGTTGCTTGACAAGGCCGGCCCGGCTTGGCCCGCCCGGGGCCGGCGTGCCGAAGGCGGCGCGGTCAGCCTCGCGCCGGTAGGCCTCAGTGAGGCGTCTTACGGAGGCCAGCCTCCGGCCCTCTGCGAGGAGGGCGAGGCGGCGTGCTTCCAGGGCTTCGTCGTCGGCGTCGGCCGGGAGAGGAGCGGACAAGTCGTGGGCCGCCGCGCGCGAGGCGTCGCGGGCGCTCTCGTCGGCCGGGCCGCCGTGGCCGACAACCATCACTTCGGCGGCGACAGCATCGTGGCCGTCGGCTCGAGGAAGCGGGTCGTTGTAGATCGCGACGTTGGTGGGGAAGGCGTCGTAGGAGGCCGTGTCGGAGTCGACAGGCATTGGGTCGGTGGAACCAACCGACTCCAGGTCCGCAGCGGGCTCGCTGGAGACATGGAGCTGGCCGAGAAGGTTGGCGAGGCGGTCAGTGCCCGCATCGGAGGCGAGCTCGTCGGGGATGAAGGTCTCGTCGGGGAGATCGGCGAGGCCGCTTGCCGCGCAGATGCTGGTGACGCCTTGCAGCGCGTCGTGGCAAGCGCCATCAGGCGTGCCGGGCTGGCTACGCTCGCTGGGGAGGAAGAGGGTTCCCGTCCAGAACAGGTCTCTGGACGACGGTGCGCCTGGCCCCACGGTGGGCGCCAAATGTCGGGTGGTAGGTGCGACATATGCCAACGGGTGGCTTATCTTTGTGGGAACCAGTAAGACGTCGCCGGTGCCAGGAAGCGGGATGAGGTGAAGACATGCACGCCGGCGGATCTTACCCAGCTTCGGGGCTCTCCAAGGAGATAACACCCCTACTGCTGCTCTGCGGGGTCTCTGCATGCTCACTCGATGAATCAAGTAGCTACACAACGCTCCTTGAGCTGCTTTTGGGGGGGAGGAGGAAGAAAGGGCACGGCTAGCCTGCTTCTTCTCCTTGTATGGTGTCTAGAACTAGCAGGGGGTCGAACCCTTTGCATGGGTGCTCCGGGGGGTTTATATAGGCCTACCCCCCGGGGGTACAATGGTAATCCGGCTGGGCGCGGGGCCCAGCCGTCTGTGACTGTGCTCGCCGGCTCCTGCGCCGGCTGCTGGGGCCCGCCGACTGGTGGGTCCCGCCGGCTGCCAGCTCCTTGGTCAGCAAGCGGGCCCCAATGCCCCGGGCCTGGTCAGCGGCTGGTCACTGTGGCTTCATCTTGTTGACGTGAGCTTCATCGTGGTAAGCGCGGTTACAGTGCCGCCGCCTGTCGGACGATCGTTGTAGCCTTACCGCGTCTTGTCTCCTTAATGGGGCGTCTCCTTCGAGGGAGGCGGCGAGCCGGCTGCGGGGAGCCTGCTCCGTCTTGGGCCGGCTGGTTGGAAGCGTGGCCGCCTTCGGCCGTCTCTCTGCGCAAAGGGGCCCACCGCCTGTGGGCCGCGCTGGCGGCCCGTCGTGGGTGAGGCCAGGGTCAACATGGCAACAGTGCTGCGCCGGACGGGTCATGCCTACCCCGTACGGCGCACTGTGCCAGGCGTGCCCCGGGATTCGAGGGTGGCAGGCTCTTCTGTAGCCACGCCCCGTCGTACCGCCGTTAGGTGGGTGCAAACTTTGTGGGTACGGTCTTGACTGCTTTGCAGGGAGCCGGCTCGAAGGAGTCGGCCTTCTCACAGCCGGCGTGTTGGAGTCGGCCCTCTCATGAGGGTTAAAGTTGGACCGCCTTCCGGAGGCCGGCCTAGATCGCAGCCGGCTAGGGGAAGGCGGCCCTATGTCTTGGATTCTTGAGAGCCGGGCTGGCTCGTAGTTTTTGCAGAAGTGCCAGGGGAAGCCGGCTAGGCTACCCATGGCTATTTACTCCGACAATCTTCGCTATATCAATCTCTGCTAGAAGATATACTCCAAAAACTTTGGTAAAGAGGCTGCAACTGGATTGGAGCAACAAAGTTGTCACTCTTTCACCCGCACGAACATTACCAATAATGGTTTTTGAAAGTTTGTTGAGTCGCCCATCCAAAAAAATGTAAAGCCTTGATCGATGAACATACTTGGGCCGGGGATGATGCCCTAGAAGAGCAGGACGTCGGATCACAATATCTTCACCATGGAGTCGATGAAAGATATCAACTTCAAAAAGAATCAAACCAACAAAGAAAATTTGACACCACAACATAAACTCATCAGATACGATTTGGATCTGCGAGGACAGAAACTCTCTAATCTCATGGCACTGCCAAAAGAAAGAGAGTAAATTTGTTCTCACAAAATTCGACGATCACTAGACGATGACGAAGAACGTAGAACTCTTGAAGATGCGAGGTCCCCCCACCTCTCAGTGCGAACGGCGACGGCAACAGCAGCATGCTAACTAAACCCTTGTGGGAAGGAGCAGATACGCAGATGGGAGTATTATGTTGTTGCCGAAGAAGAATAGGGGCAAAAATCACTATTCTGACTTGTGGACGAAAAAAATTTCTCTAAATGAACCATTGACCAAAAAAAAATCACCTGGCTGACTCTTTTGTGTAGCGCCCGACAGCTAGATGTCACACTACATTGTGCAACATCTGGCTCTCAGATGCTACACACATGGCCAGCGTGTAACCCCTGAGAGATAGGCGTTGCACTAGTAGCCGCTCGATGGGTAGCTTGAGGAGAGTGAGACAGAGAGCTGGGTCGATGGGTTTATATAGGGATGGATGAATATCGAGAGAGCCCACGACTAATGGCGAGTGTGGTTAAGACCGGCCGCAATGAGCTTAAGGATTTGGACTTGTAAAGCCTAAAGTGGAGCAAGTGGGCGACGCTGCCGCAGTCACCAACATCGCACAGTCTGTCAAAAAAATTGGTTGCTGAATCTGAAGTTGTCCTGCAATCTGGGACGCTAACATCAAGCCAAATGCCTCAGGCTGAATTGCAGATGTTGCTAGTGGGGATATGGCCGAGATACACAGCTGAGAGCAACGTCGATCGCCTCCGAACTGTACGAAAATACCTAAGCCAGCAATTGCCGACCTTCCATCCGAACGAGGAGACCAAGCTGCATCCAAGAAAATTATGGGACCTGAGACGGTAGATATATCTTTGATTAGTTCTTCCCGCCATGAGTATTGTATGTTGATCGTCATGGCCCTGTCTTTGCTGCCCTTGCACAGAAGCCTCGTCTATCATCCTGGATATTGAAGTGTGAGCTCTATCGCTCATCTCCATATTGGATCCCTGCATGATCGCCATCGCTGCAGCACAAACCTACGAAGGGGCACTTAATTTCCTGCGAAAACGTGCATCATTTCGAGCTTTCCAAATACACCACAATAACGTATATAGGGAATTTATGCTTAGTTGTGGGTGGTGAGAAGTAAGCAGAGTTTGGATCATTTGTGGGATTGAGCTATTATGTTGGGCTATAAATTCAGTTTTAATGTACCATGGATGACTATACCAAGCAGCTTTAGCAAAAGGGCGTAGAAAGAAAAGGTGCATTTCATCCTCAAGATTTCGACAAGTAGGGCAATATTCACTTATATGTTTAGAGTACTTGCCTGCTCTTTTACCTGTAGCTAATGAATTCCTGAGAAGTCTCCAAGCAAAAGTTTGGACACGTGGTACCATTTGTTTCTCCTTTCACATTTGGTTGAGTAAATCTATAATGTGTGGTGGAACGATCTTCGGTCTCTGCCTTGGAGGAAGTTGGAGACTATTGAAGCAGTGTTTTTATGCACTTTTGGGAGAAATTTGTCCTGCAGGTGTTAGCTTCCACACTAGAATGTCCTGACCAGCAGTAGTAATAATAGGAGCCTGAAGAATCAAGTCTGCTACCGCCGGACTAAATAAAGAGTTTATTAAGTTTGCATTCCAACGCTTTTGTCCAGGAATCCAAAGGTCTTTTACTTGAGCAGGATATGTAAAAGGTTGTTGCTGAATTATGAGATTATCGTGAATATCTTTCCAACCTTCAAACGAAGGTGTGCTCCAAACTGAACTGCTGCCATCTACAATTTGATATGCTATTGCTGAATTGAGTAGTGGTCTTACCTTTAAAATTGTTGTCCAGAAGGCAGATTTCGGTACATTAGATTTGTGCTCTCCATATAGATGTGTCGTGATGGTACTTGGCCATGAGAATTTGAGCTAAATGGCTGTGTGGCTCCTTTGCAAGCCTCCATGCTGCAGAGAGTATAAGCCCTTGATTGATTGCCTGCAAGTTCCTGATACCTAGACCACCAGCTTTTTTATCTGTGCATATATCAGCCCATGCTCTAAGACTAAGACTTTTTGGTGTTTCGTCTGCTTATACACCTGTCCATCAAAAGTTCCTAATGATAGCCGTTAGTTTGGTGAATAATTTTTTTGAGAAGAGGATATTTGACATGTAGTAGACAGGTATTGAGGCAAACACCGACTTAATTAGAGTGAGTCTAGCTACATGGGATAAACGATTGGCTTTATAGTTGGAAAGCTTTGATCTGAATTTATCATAAACAAAAGCATAGGCTGCAGATCTGTGTTTAGCAGGCAGAATGAGAGGATGCCACAAATGAACAAAGATATTGTCAATATTGGGGGCTGGGAAAATTCTCTTGATATTTTCTTTGTCCTGTAGAGGAACATTTTTACTGAAAAGAATACCAGACTTGTTCCAGTTAGGGATTTGACCTGAGTTTTGACAAAATCGATTTAAAATGTTAGAGATAGTTTGAACCTCATGCATGTTAGTTTTGCGGCAAATAATAAGATCATCTGTAAACATCAAAGAGTGAACAGGAGGGTAATTTGGTCCAAGTACAATACCTGTGAGATCATTGGCCCGTAGAGCATTCTGTAGATTCAATGATAGTTCGTTAACTGCAAGGACAAAAAGATATGGCGAAAACGAAGAACCCTGCATGATACCTCTGGAGCTAGTAAATTTCGCATAAGACTGACCATTTATTATAACAGAAAAAGTCAGCGAAGAGATGCAAGCAAGCACAAGTTTTATGAAATGATTGGGAAGACCTTTGCGTGCAAGAGCCAAAGTAATACAATTCCACTCTATTCGATCAAAAACTTTAGCTAGGTCAATTTTCAACATGAAATCGTGGCTTTTCCAAGATCTAAGAGAGAAGGAATGAGCTATCTTTTGTGCTACAATAATATTGTTGATAATGCGTCTCCCTTCAATAAAATCTTGTTGAGAAGGGTGAATGTAATCAGGGAGATGCAATTTCAGTCTATTTACCAAGGACTTTGCAATAATTTTGTAGATGACATTACATAAGCTAATGGGTCTGAACTCTGAAGTCAGAGGGAAGATGGCAATCTAGTTTTTTTGGGATAAGAGCAATTTGGGTATCGTTGAGATGTGGTGGGAGGATACCTGATTCGTAGAAACTTCTTAACCACCTTTGTTACATCATCTCCTGTCCAGTCCCAAGCTGAAATATAAAAGCCAACATTAAAACCATCTGGTCCTGGCGATGCATTTCTTCTCATTTTCTTGAGTATTCCAAATAATTCCTGCTTGTCCGGTACAGAGTTGGTGAAGTCATCTGCATGATTTTGTATATTCATATTCGGGATATATGTAACATTGTTAGTAGATGTGGATGTGAAGATGGACTGAAAGTAGTTAACAAATTCATTTGCAATATCATTTGGATCAAACAAGTCATTGCCATAAGCATCACGGATAGAAACAATACGATTCTGGTCCACTTTGACCGCTGACCAGCCCACGCAACGGCGGAGCCAGCTGGTAGTAATTCTTTTTCTTCATTCTTCTGTTCTAGATCGTTCTTCGGCACAGCCGTGACTATTGCAACGCCTAGACGCTAGGCGCTACATGACGCTTGCCGGGTGTGTAGCGTCTGAGAGCCAGACGCTGCACAGTGTAGTGTGGCGCCTAACTGTCGGGCGTTACACAAAAGAGTCAGCCGGGGATGAATTTTTTTCGTCAATGATTCATTTATGATATTATTTCGTCCACAGGTCAAATTTGTCGTTTTTGCCAAGAATAGAAAGGAGAGAGAGCACCGCAACAGCAGTAACTGGGCACCTAGTGGTTGCTATGATAATTTAATATTGAAGGGCCCACTTCCACTCAGGGCCAGGGGCGCGAGCCCTCTTCGCCGGATCCGGCTTGCCTGCTTCCTCTCCATGCTCCCATCCGTGCTCCGACTTCATCCTACGGTTGTTCTTTTTTCTTTTTCCTTCTAATCTAATCATCTTCCCTCTGATTTTAAGGAGGTGGGTCGGGCCTTATTTTGTTCCAATCAAATCAAACCACGTATGCGGAAGCACGGATGGGCGCACACGCGGGAAGCAGGCAAGTCTCGTCCTCTTCGCCCTGCCTATGGGCCAGCCCTGGCCCCGCCAACGCGAAGGGGAAGGCACTTCCGACTTTTGGTTCACGTTTGTCATCCTGGTTTTCGGTAATCATCATGATTGGCTAGGTTGTAATTAATGCGAGTTCTAGTTACGTGCGCGCCAGACTTGAGATTCTGCCATGCATGCATACGTCGTTGTTATACGATTGGAGATCCGAGTGCATGCAAACCAGTCTTCCCACCTGTCCCGCGGCTTCTCTTCTGTACACGAAAGTCGCACTGTTTCAGCCGCTTGACCAGCCTCGTCCTCTCTCTCGTCACCTTCTCTGCTCCATTGCAATTTAGCCTGTTTGTACGAATCATCTGTTGAGGTGAGGTCATTTAAGATCAATGTTGAAGCTTAAAAAAATTTAATAACAGCAAATAATTGCTATATACACCTTTCTGGTATTCCAATTCCATTGCACTTCTTCCGCCCCTTGGGAGTTGGGACCTAGTCTCAAAAGTTAAAATATCATGTCCTTTTGCACGGCAGTAACCAAAATTCCTTGTCTGATGGATACCGGACTGTCCTCCTGGTTTCTTACAAGTCTCATATATGGCTGGCAATGGCCTTGGTTTCCGTATTATTCCTTCCAATCTGGACTTGTACCACGAGTTGTGATTCCTTCCATTTTTTCTTCTTTCTCAGCGGTTCTATGATCTTATCTTTATCTTTATCTAATACTCCCTCCGTCCACAAATACTTGCCGAAGAAATGGATAAAAATGGATGTATCTAGAACTAAAATACGTCTAGATACATCAATTTCTCCGACAAGTATTTCCGGACAGTAGGAGTACTAGCAAACATGCCCGTGCAGCGGGCTTGGTTCCTGGCTAGTCCTTTGCCTTGGGCCTGCTATTGCTGGCAGTCGAGCTATGGAAGCCATGCAGCGAATCAGCGACATACAGCCTAGGTCGGCGCCCAGATTGCGGTGGCCACAGAAAATTCTTCATGAGGGTTCGCCTCTCGAGATCTCTTGGCTACTGCGGGTGGCTCGTACCGATGGTGTGGGGTGCAGTTGGAAGGCTTCTTTGTGAGTTTTGGCTGATCGCACTTCGGCCAGTTTGCCTTCGGCGACGAAAGGCAATCTATGGATAATGGCTTGACGCAAAGGATATGGTTGTGCAACGGCGGCGGTGGATTTCTAACCCAGTGCATGTAGTTGCCGGGATCGCGGAAAAGTGGCGGCGACAACACATAATTGACTTCGACTTGGTGGTGCTTTCCGAGCACCCTGTCTAGAGCTCCGGGGTGAAAACCCTAGGTTGACCTGAGGTTATACCAGGCAATGATACCTTGTTGAAGGCATTGCTCGGATGTGCTCTGGACTCGTTCTTCAGGGTGAAAACCTAGATTCTGACATTTGGTTGTTGAATCCGGCAACGACGACGCTTGACCGTCATTCCTTTCTGAAGGTGTTGTTGTTGAAAAACCTCGTTGTCCTTGTGGTGTCAAGACATGGTTGGTGTGAATATGGTTGTTGTTGTAGTTTGTCGATCATTGTTTTGATCGCTTTGGAGGGTTTTTTTTATCTCGCTTAATCATAGCTTTGGTCTTGTATGACTTTGCTATTTGCTAGCGTGTTTTTGTGTGTGTTTGCGTTCGTGTTGGCTGTGTGCGTCCTACCTATGCAGAAGCCGAGTGTGCTCATTATGTTTGTATTTACTTGATGCTTCATTTTAAGTCAATAAAATCCACCCTTTGTCGGAAAAAAAAAAGCAAACATACCCATGTGTTGCAACGGAAAAAAAAAATGATCATCTTCGACTCATCTTGTTGCGCAACCGCCAGTTGCTTGCAAACTAGCCCTGCCCACCATCAACACCATTTCATTCCTGTGGCCCATGCAAGTCCTTTGACACGACGCAGAACATGTGGTGCGGCCTTTGCTCTATGCCCACTATTGCAAGGTGAGACATGTCTGTGGTGCCTTTCCAATAGTAATGCACGATGCGACTCCCCTTCTCCTGCAAGAAGAATGGTCACTCCTCACAAACTCTAGATCATACTACTTCACTATCCTTGTAGCTGTACTAATAGGACGCACTCCATGCACATAAAATATAGAAGAGCCTGCTGGCACAAGCTAAACATACACTAGCCAGCGAGTGGGGACAGACTGGAGATGATAGCTTACATAAAAATGAGGCACCAACGAAAAATGATCATGGATGTTTTCTTGGTAGCTGCCTGGCTCCCTCAATTTCAGCATGGAATACTAGATTCAGCTCTGACTTTGCCAACATTTGCTTTAGAGTTCCCAACCACAAAAGGCAGATTGTCACTGCCATAGTTGAGTCCATTACATAACCTCAAACTTGTAAGGGCATCTCCAGCCGTTGGCCCCCCAGGGGGTGCCTAAAATCGCCGCCTGGGGGTGAGCCGGCGTAAAAATTGGGCCTGGAGGCGAGTTGGTCCCCAGCCGCCGGCCCCAGGGCCGCCCCCAGGCACGTTTTAAAATAAAAGAAGTTCGGCGAAGTTCGGCTTAAACACGATAAAATTCGGCCAAACATGATAAATTTCGGCCAAACACGATAAATTTCGGCATATTTCGGCGAAGTTCGCGGATTTTCATTACATAGCACATATACATAAACTAATCTAAACGAAAAAGTGGCTGAAGTCGCCGCCATCGTCGTCGTCGGCCTTCTCCTCCTTGACGCGGGCGCCCCTGCTGGACCCCTGCCCGGCGTCGCCATGGCGGACTGGTGGCGGCGCATCGTCGTCGTCGTCGTCGCTGTCGCAGATGACGACGACTCCGCCTTCATCGCGGCCGCGTCGACGCTCCGCGAAGCGAAGCAGGGCGGCGCGCTGGCGCTCCTTCGCCTTCTCCAGGTGCTCCTTCTCCATCGCTATGGAGTCCCTGCGCGCCCATTTCAGGGCCGCGTCGTCGTCGTCGAGCTCCGTCGTCACCGGCGCGGCCGGCTCCTTCTTCACCGGCGCGAGCCCCGGCTCCGTCTTTGGCTTGACGAAGCGCGGAGGAGGAGCCGACGAGTTAGCGCGCCGGCCTCCCTCGTTGATGACGATGCCGGCGCTGCGAGTGCGCCGGCCGAGCGGCGTCTCCGCCGCGGGCTCGGCCTTGACGCCGAGCAGGGCCGGAGTGCCGGAGGAGTGGGATGAAGATCGGGAGGAGGAAGAAGAGGAGGAGGACCCGAACCTCCTTGGCGCCCATGGCCCGGCGCGTCGGTGCTGCGCCGGGGCGGCCGCCCTCTCCGGGTACGCAACGGCGGGTCGTTGCCGCCCTCGAGGTACGTCAGCACGCCCTCGAGTGCGTGGCCGGGGACGCCCCACCACAGGTGGCGCCCCTCGCTGTTCTGCCGGCCACCGACCACCGGCGCGTCGTTGGTGGACACCAAGCGCTGCTGCTGGAGGCGCTTGAAATACGCCGCCCAAGCCGCGTGGTTGTCGGCGGCGTACCGGGGGAGGGACAGTTGGGCGTCGGTGAGGGAGGCGCGCACGACCTCGACTTCCTCGGCGAAGTACTTCGACTTCGCCACGGCGTCGGGCAACGGGGGAATGGGCACTCCCCCGGCGCTGAGCCTCCACCCCGTCGGCCCGGCACGCATGTCCGGCGGCGCCGGGATGTTCGCCTGGAACAGGAGCCAGGACTCCTGTTCGCGGAGCGAACGGCGGCCGAAGCCGTTGGCCGCCGCCTCGTCTCCGGGGTAGCGTTCCGCCATGGCGACGGGCTCGGGAGAGGTAGAGAGATAGAGGGAGGGGCTGGGCGGCGACGCTCGGGAGAGGTAGGGAGAGGAAGGAGCTGGGCGGCGGCGAGGGGCGGGGCTGGTGTGGGCACAGGCGAGTGCAGGCCACCGGCTATATAGCCGCGTCGCACCCGTGTGTACGCGTGCGAGGGAGGGGAGGCGTCGGCGCGTCGTCCCGTGACGCGCCGCCCGTGAGGAATCAATGGCAAGGCTGACCGGTGGCAGCCTTGCCATTGATTCCCCACGGGAACCGAGTCCGTTGGGGGAAGACGAGGTGCCGTGTCGCTGATGCGGCGGGCCCGCGGCTGTTTCGCGCCAAAACAGTTCGCCCCGGCGCCCCCGGGCGCCCCCCAGCGCGCCGGGTTCGGCCTGGGTCCGCCGGCGCTGTTTTCGGCCCAGGCCGGCGAAATCGGGCTCCTGGGGGCGCGACTGGGCCGTTTTTTTGGCGCCGGCGCGAAAAAATCGCCTGGGGAGGCCTTCCTAGGGGCGCGGGGCTGGAGATGCCCTAACCACTCTGTGGACTTATAACCCCACCCCCCAACCATTGTACAAATGTAACATTACTCCGAGGCTTTTAATATACATGCAGTAAGAACCTTTCCTATTGTCTCATTTATCAAAAAAAAAACAGTCCCTCTAGGTTGCAAGCGTGCAGCCTTCACGATCCTACAACACTTCACCGTTCAGAGCTAATCGTTATCAGAGAATTAGAGGGAGGAGATTAGAACCACACTGGACTTCTAATTTTGAGGACAAAAGGATTAGCCTAGCTCTAATTAGTTAACTAGGACCACCTAGAACTAAAGGAGGCTCCAAAACTTGTATGTTTAAAGGGTGGAAATCCTCTAGTATATATAAGTTGAAGGGGAGAGGAGGGGCGCCACAAGGGAGGGAAAGTCCCTCCCCTTTGGCCGACCAAGGGAGGAGGAGTTGGACTCCTCCCCCACTCAAATTCGGCCTCCTTCCTAAGGGAAGGGAGGCGCCTTCCCACTTGGGACTTTGTGGCCAAGTTGCCTTCCACCACTTGGTCTTTTATGGCCCATTGATATTAAATTAAATATAAAATTATCCTAAATACTTTCAGACCATTTTATATATAATTTAACATCCCTAGAAACATTTTACACCTATATATTTATTGGTAATACCCAGTATTACACGATACTCTCCGAAACACTTCAGGTGACCCCGAAACACTTTCGGATCCTCTCGTAACTATTTTGAATATTAATAAAACAATTCAACAAATATATTCTCGTCACTCTCATCCTAGTAACACTCAGCAGATCGTGATTGCCTTCAGCTTGTGACCCCGTAGGTTCGGTAACTCAGAGACATGAACGAAACCCCTTCGTCCAATGACCGACATCGGAACCGTGGACGTCATATCGATCCCTATGAGCACATGAATGATATAGGACATATGCCCATGTGTTACACCGGGTGAAAAAAACTGAGTAGTGCGAAACACATTCACAGTTCTCTATGAGGGTTGTTACATCATTAACAAAAAACGTACATTGCTATTCAGGTGGATTATCCAACCAAGTTAAAACTGAAATTATATTTCTTAAAAAGAAATCTTAAAGAACTCTGTTGGCATATGGTAGCAGTCCTCATGAATCAAGTCGGTACTCCCTCCGATTCTTTTTACCTTGCCTATAACTTCCATCCCGGATACCAAGGAGAGCCCTGCTCGAATTATGTTCGACAAATTTGCCCCTTCTTTTGACAGGATTAGATGCATGCAACAGCCGACAGATAACTAGGAAAGTCGCACCTGTTTGCATGCAACAGCCCACCGGCCAATACTAGGAGAGCAGTTAACGCATGCCTTGGTGAGTTGCATGCAGCGGCGCACCAAACGAGGAGAGAAGGCGGATAACTAGCAAAGGGATTAACGCGCACACGGACTCCTCCAGTGCATGTGATGTGATGCGGTAGATGAGGGGTAGACTGGGAAAGTGTAGAAGCAAAAGCGGAACACGCAGAGCAATGCGGAAAAATGAAAAAAAAAGTTATGCACAGAGTAAAACGGATCGGAGGGAGTACCTTGCATGATGTCGGTGCCTTCTTCGTTCAAAAAGTCGCCGTCTTGACTGCTACTCCCTCCGTCCGGATTTATTAGGCCTCTCAGCATCACAAGTATGTCCCCTTTTATAAGGCCCCGCGTTGGAAAGGTGCATGCATGCAATCATTTCATTGGTTGTATTGAAAGTTATTGTTGTTGGTGCCATGGCTGAAAAGTTAATACACTTCATATGTGCTTTTTCATTGGCTGCATGCATGTGAAAGAATGCATTGAGAGTGGAATGGAAAAATTAATGTGAGCAAATTACTATGTGTCTTGGTCTAAGAGAAGTTGTTTTTAGCCCTAATAAACCCGAACGGAAGAAGTACTCTCTTTGTTGGCAGGACCGTCAGGAGCAGTTTAAACCTCCATACTTTCACATGATTAGCCACAAAATGAAACATAACCATTATGTAAATAGCTAGTGAGTGTCAAAACTGAAAAATAAACTACACCTAGTCGACCAATAATTAAGCCACAAGATAACAGTATATGTATCTAATTTAGGTATAGTAGTAAACCAATCACATTGGATTTTTTTTCTGTGGAATGGATCATGTATATTATGTGAATTAAATTCATCGGAAGTACAAAGCACCTCCAATATATAATAAAAATCATACGAGACTCTTTATTTACTACTCCCTCCGTCCCAAAATATGTGTCTCAACTTATTTTGTGACGAAGGGAGTACTACAAAAGTAAGGCAGATCTCTTGTAGAGTACAAAATATTGTATTAGTACAATATACAACAGTAACATGTACACAAAAGATTGACAATCTCTAAAGCCCTAAAGAGTCACGTCGGAACAACTTTTTAAAAATGCAATCTCTAGTGTGCAGTTAGTAGGATTATATCTGAAGTACTCCCCCTGATTCGAAAAAAAAAGTACTCCACCTGATGTCTTCTTCCAATAAAGCCCACAAAATGGCAACAAAAAGGTTGATGCTTGATTTTCTAACAGCTTCCCACTGGAGTTAACACTTCAGATTCTTTATTCCTCGTAAGGCAACCACTGCATGCATCACCATATATGGGAGCAAGCTATATGGATCTTGACATATGTTGAGCAAGAAACACTGCTTACGCACACAAAATTAATAGTTAACAAATACATAAAGCCATTCGTAAAACAGCCGGATCATGAACTGCTCTCACTGGACAATATTCTCCAGGAGCTACTCCATAAACAATGAACCTTTGTTGGATTAAATGGATTTTATATATTAAAAAACACAGGTAAGGTAAAGCCCCCAGATCTAATATTGAACGATCAACTAACAGTACAAGCACCCCAAAGAAACCACAAAATGCATCCAGGTTCCTGGAGAAGCTAGCTACGTACCACATCTCCTAGTGCGAGTCGAGGGCGCACCACCGCTGCCGCCGCCTCACCTCAAGCCGGCCAGACCTTGAATCTCACGGCATCTACGCAGACTGGAAGTCAGGTAAGTCTTCGTCATGATTTGTGAAATGAAGATAAAATTACTGAAGGGGGTGACTGATGTACACATGAATTGTTGAGTACATTCCTCGAAAAATAATGATGAGTACATTAATTGTGAAATTGTATAATTAGAGCACATCTTGCATAACATATGTGCCAACTACTGTGTACAGCTAAAAAATTCCATCGGATTCTTATGCACATTTAACACAGCATCTAGTGTGCACATGCCATGAAAACATAGCTCCTTGTACCCACAAAATTGTATGTCACTAATTTCATCAGCACTTCATCTACACAATACGTATATACGTGCACACATAAAAAAACAGCAGTGTATTACTGTCGACAAACTTAATGAAACACTGCGAGTGTAGTAGAACTCATGCGTCCCGCGCGGAGAGCCTCTCAATTGCCAGCCCATATAGCAGCGTAGAAGTCACGCACATGCATCGGTGGTGGCGAACTCCAACACCAAAATTGCAGCATCCATCGGCAAGGGACATGTTGCTCCGCAAGTGGATTCACAAGAGGGTCAGCAGGCCAATCGACATCCTTCAGGACGTGGTATAGACGCACACAATGGTTCGGTGGTGCGACCTAATGCAGGAAGTAGCATCCGCGAGGAGTCGGAATGCCGCGGCCGCGTCTAGGCAGCGTAGTCCCTGGGAGTTAGGGCTAGTGTCGATGGGGGTTGCGCGGAGTGGGGGTGAAGTGGCGGGCGGCAAACGCGTCCAGGCCATCCCGTTTGCGACCTCCGGCGATCCGGGTGGATGCCTCCACGTGGTGAAAGGAGGTGGAGGATAAGCAATGGCCGTAACTATGTGCTGGATCTCAATGACAGTAGTCGGTGGAGTAGGATGAGTGTCCACAAGAATGCAGCACGGTGTGGCGACCTCGTTCTTGAGGGCTGCTCTGTCTTCGTCGTTTCGGCGGTGCGGCTATCTGGAAGACAATGCGAGGGCGATGGCGTATGAGGAACCCTCCTCGCAGCTGCTGACACACCATGGGGACGCCTACTTCCACCAGCACCCGTTTCTCCACTCCGCGCTCGGTAGCTCTAAGCTGTTGAGAGCACTCTGGGACGAGCACCGCCATCACGTTGATGAGCCCGTGCGCTCTCTGCGCTCGATGACCATGACTGGAGGGTGGGCCATGCCGATCATATGCTGTTCTAAGTCTAACAGAGCAGTTGGAACCTGTTAGTATACCACGTGGGCGCTGTGCCTAAGATAGTGAGGGGCTCCTCGTCGTTGTCTCCTTGTCGTTGTCAATGACGGTCATCTAGAGGACCGTGCGGCTGCAGCAAACCCGAAGAGCGAGTAACCTCCAGCTGATGTGGGCCTGTCGGTGTTGGCCTCGACGGTTGCTGCCGCTGGCCTCAATGTGGTCATGTACCCTGATAATTATCCTTGGGATCAGCCGCATTTAAGTCTGCTCGTTCGATGGCTCTGTATTTATGGTAGATGCTAGCGAAGGCAGATAGGAGTTCGACTACGAGCGAAAGACCAGGTCGTGCGGGACACTTCTTTTTATCCTATATATATTCACAATTGTGAGATGTGAACAACTAGGCATATGACCTCATGCGGCCCAAAAGCAAAAGCATGTGAGGCGGCCCGTAGCAGAAACATATGCAGCAGCCCATAGAATCAATGAATTAGTATGAACCATCTTAGTACCACCTCGCGTCCGTGAAGCTTAATTATTGTGAGGAAGCTTAGAGGCGAGATGAAAAAACAGGGAGACGGCGGACAGAGAACTATGAAAGCCTCCGTCTTTTATTATTAGGTATAGATATAGATTCAAGTGAAGCTTTGGTTATCATGTGATGTTCCTTTTGTTTCGCGATACTTCACAAAACTTGGGATGCATCGGTATCCTCCTGAGTCATCACATGCTCACTATGCCGAAAATCTCGTTCCCGGTTGTGTTCTTCTTTCTCGTTGTCATATTTTGGCATCCCCGAGACATACTCACCTGTGTCTGGCCCATACGATGATGGATGCCGTCACACCGAGAGGGCCCTAAGAATATCTCTCCATCATCGTAGGAGCAAATCCCACTCTCGAGTTATCGAGTCCCTTGTCAATCTTTAAGATTAACCTGTAAGTTGTCGGTATGACCACCATATTACAGGTGACGTTTGAGCAACCCCAAAGTCCACCGTACGGTAAGAAGTGACTACGATGCTCTCACGGTCTAAGGATCAAAATCACATTTAACACTCTGTGTTATTACAATTGATTACAAAGGATATTATATCAATTCATAACAAACAAATTTGGGTCGATCCAATATGATCGTTGTTCCAATGTCATAATCTCAATGTTGTTTTAGGACTATCATTACACTTAACGATATCCTAAGATCAGGAAACCATGATCATCAACAACACTTGAGCTAGTCTTAGAGGCGAGACTAGGAACCTTTATTTTATTTGTTTATCATTTCAAACGTGCATATGAGTTTTCCACTGAATTGCATATTCCAAGATCATAGCAGTTATAGCATAAAATATAAAAAATTAACTATGAATATATATATATATATATATATATTATTGCCTCTAGGGCATATTTTCAACAGTTTTACCGAACCTATAGGGTCACAAGCTTAAGGTAATCATGATATGCTGAGTGTTAGTAGGACAAGAGAGTAATGAGAAAATATTTATGAAATAATTTCATTAATATTCGGAATAGTTTTGGGAGGAACCGAAAGCGTTTCGGGGTCACCGGAAGGGTTTTGGGCTTTACCGAGTAATGCCGATAAACTATATATATGTGGAAATAGTTTCTAGCGATGTTGAATTAATATTAGAAGGTTCTAAATATGATTAGGAGGCTTTTATATTTACTTAAATATCAACGGATCTTAAAAGGCCAAATGGTGGAAAGCTACTTGGGTTAATTGGGCCCAACAGGGAGGCATCCCCTTGTCTTCATGGAGAAGGAAGGGGAGAGGCCAAATTGGAGGGGTTTCCCCCTCCTTGGCCGACGCCAAGGGGAAGGGAAACCTTCACCCTTGTGGTGCCCCTCCCCTTTCCTCCAACCTATATATACTAGAGGATTTTGGCCTTTGGACAAACAAGTTTTGGAACTTCCTCTAGTTCTCTAGTTCTTTAGTTCTAGTTGATCTAATTAGAGCTAGACCTAGACCCTCTGATCCTCATAATTAGAAGTCCAGTGTGGTTCTAATCTCCCTCTAATTCTCTAGCGACGATTAGCTATGGACGACGTAGCGCTGCCAGATCATGAAGACTGTACGCTTGTAATATTTGAAGAGGTCGTTCTTTCGGTCTTCCATTCGAGGGACTCCATGTATAATCTGCTTCTCTTAATTAACTTTTTCTTGTACCATAGGTGTTGGCTTTTCATATTGTATATATGGCTTATTCTGATTGGAAGTAAGAGCAGGATATGCTTTCTTAGCTAGTGTAGCTTGTTCATTATCCACTGCCAAAAGTATGCATATGTCAAAGTTACAGGTCTCGAGGGTCTCAACTAAAATTTGATTGTTGCTCTCAAACTATTCACAGAGCATTTTACAAACCACTTTTCAGACATGCTGGGGTTTTCCCTTGTACTTCCTATAAGATCTTCAAACTGATAAGTGTACTCTGAAGCTAACAAATTGTTCTGACGAAATGCATTGAAACGATCCACCAGATCATAAGAGTTAGCTGCTAAAAAATATATGTGTCTTCACAGAATTGGCCCCAAGAAACCTGTTGTTTCAGTAAAGTGGATCTTCTCAGCCAAACATCAGCTCTGCCACAAAATACAATTGAGCCAACGAGACCTTATATTCAGGCGGTGCTCCAGCCATCTGAAAAATACCATCATAACGAGGAAACTCCATACGTGGTCCTTTTGTCATGGATTTTAGGAATTGTGATCTTATATCTGTCTCATAGTGTTATGTGGTTGCTAGAAGGAGGGTGCGAGAGGGCCGGCCGGGGGCCTTTTTTCCCACGGCCGGGTAAGAGGGAAGGGATTTTCTTCTTAATTCTTGCTTGATTAGATTGATACATCTCCTCTCTTTATATAGAGAGGTTTACTTGACTCCTAAGAAAGGCTTACTTGACCCTAAAAAAGCGACCCTTATCTCTAATTAACCCTCAGATTAACGGGCTATACCGCCCGCCCAGGCCCATTACGTACTCTAACACTACACCCCACATGAACATGCAGCTTGTCCTCGAGCTATAGCCAAACCAACTTATAACCATGACTCGACGCAACACAAACCTAACACCTAAAAACAAGCCTTTTACATCTCGGCTTGTTTTGTTACTCTCAACCTGAAATGGACTGGGACGCTTTATTTTGGACTCCTTAACAAAAAGTGGACACCATCCGCATGTCGGACGTGCACATGTACAGCCACCTGGATCCCATGGACACCATCTGGACAAAAGAAGTGCATGTGTATGGCCACCTAGAAGTGGTCGCAAGAGCGACCAGCAGAGGCGCCCTCACGGCAGCCGGCGACGGAATGTAGTGGTGCTACGCGGTGCGCTCCTATCGGTGACACCATGCCTTCTCCCCGCCGGACGGCTGTTGGTCTGCACCGCACAGAGAAGAGTGGAGGGCTTGCGATGAAGAATGACGAGGAGGAGTGCACCCCCCCCCCAAACCGTCGACCTCGCAGACTTTGAGGTCGCTACCCGCGGGGAAAACAGCATGCCCGCCGCCCGTGGGGGAAACTGCATGCCCAAGATCCCCGACGCAGCGGACGAGATCGAGGTCCTCTGCGCAGCGAAGGGCAACTTGGAGGAGCGGTAGCTGCAGACCACGCATCCCCCGCACACGCCGACGTGCTAGGAGGCCGCGCGCAGCAGCCTGCAGCCTCACTGCCGCCGACACATGGCGGGTAGCGATCCAAGACGGAAGCGGTGACGGCGACGGCGGGAATTTGATTTGCTAGATGGGACGCCCTGGGACGGCGGGGCGCTGATGGGAATGAGGTCGTCGCAGTCCCGTCATAGGGCATCCCATACTGGTACGAGATGACCGGTGCCGTGGTCGCGGTCGAGGGCGGCGGCGGCGGGGGGCGGGGGTAGCTGTGGTTGGTGTGGCGGCGGAGGAGGTGGCTGCTGGGGATGTGATTGTTATGTGGCTACTAGAAGAAGGGCGCGAGAGGGCTGGCCGGGGGCCTTTTTGCCCACGGCCGGGCAAGAGGGAAGGGATTTCCTTCTTTAATTCTTGCTTGATTAGATTGATACATCTCCTCTCCTTATATAGAGAGGTTTACATGACTCCTAAGCAAGCGACCCTTATCTCTAATTAACCCTAAGACTAATGGGCTATACCGTCAGCCCAGACCCATTAGGCCCATTACGTACTCTAACACTACACCCCACCTAGACATGCAGCTTGTCCTCGAGCTACAGCCTAACCAACTTATAACCATGATTCAACTCAACACAAACCTAACACCTAAAAACAAGCCTTTTACATCTCGGCTCGTTTTATTACTCTCAAACTGAAATGGACCGGGACGCTTTATTTTGGACCCCTTAACAAAAAGTGGACACCTTCCGCACGTCAGCCGTGCACGTGTACAGCCACCTGAATCCCATGGACACCGTCTGGACAAAAGAAGTGCATGTGTATGGCCACCTAGAAGTGGTCGCAAGAGCGACCAGCAGAGGTGCCGTCGCGGCGGCCGGCGGCGGAATGCAGTGGTGCTACGTGGTGCGCTCATGTCGGTGACACCATGCCTTCTCCTCGTCGAACGACTGTTGGTCTGCACCGCACAGAGAAGAGTGGAGAGTTTGCGATGGAGAATGACAAGGAGGGGTGCGCTCCCCAACCGCCGATGTCGCAGACTTTGAAGTCGTTGCCCGCGGGGAAAACAGCATGTCCACTGCCCGTGGGGGAAACCGCGTGCCCAAGATCCCTGACGCAGCGGATGAGATCGAGGTCCTTTGCACATCGAAGGGCAACTTGGAGGAGCGGCAGTTGCAGACCACGCATCTCCCGCACACGTCGACATGTTAGGAGGCCGCGCACAGCAGCCTGCAACCTCACCGCTGCCGACACGTGGCGGGTAGCGATCCAAGACAGAAGCGGCGACAGCGACGGCAGGAACTTGATCTGCTGGATGGGGACGCCCTGGGACGGCGGCGGCGCTGATGAGGACGAGGTCGTCGCAGTCCCATCGTAGGCCATATCCCATACTGGTACGAGATGACCGGCGTCGTGGTCGCAGTCGAGGGCGGCGGCGGCAGGGGTAGCTGCGGTTGGTGTGGCGGCGGAGGAGGTGGCTGCTGGGGATGCGGCTGGGACGCATAGGGCCCGACGCGGAAGGCCTTGATGCCCGCCACGGCCTGCCGTAATTCCAGGATTGCGGCTGTCATCTGCTCCGGGGTGAGGACGAAGGCGGACGGCGCGGGAGCAGAGGGTGAAATCGCCCCTGAGGACGCCAGCACGCCCATTGCCAGCGCGCCTGCTGTGTGGGGCAGCAGCGCCGATGAAGGCGCTGGTGGCAGCAGGTAGGTGTGTGGCGGCGGCGGGTGGGAAGAACTCGGTGGAGGGATGGACATGATCGAACCCGGGAAAGCTGATATCAGATTGTTATGTGGCTGCTAGAAGGAGCGCGCGAGAGGGCCGGCTGGGGGCCTTTTTGCCCACGGCCAGGCAAGAGGGAAGGGATTTTCTATTTAATTAGATTGATATATCTCCTTTCCTTATATAGAGAGGTTTACTTGACTCCTAAACAAACGATCCTTATCTCTAGTTAACCCTAAAACTAATGGACTATACCACCAGGTCAGGCCCATTACGCCCGTTACGTACTCTAACACATTGGATAATCCTCCCAGAGTAATCGATTTGCTTGCTGCTGAAACTGAGTGTAAGCTGGTGTTCTTGTCATACCAAGAACTGGTATTGGTGATGCCTGACCTGACTGGACCGGTTGAATCTGGGTATTGTCAAACCCCGGAGGAGCAGAACGAAGCCCTGTGTTAACCGGAGGAGCAGACCTGTAAGGGCAGCACATTGCATTGTTTTTTCCTGTTCCACGGCTAGACTCCGTTCCTCGGTCAAAGGCCTTGGTGGCACCTCCTCTGTTTCTTCAGTTGGATCTTTAATTACTGGTGCTCGATCACGACTCACAGCAGGCTGCTGGCCTGAAGAAGGAACATCAACTGTGTTGGATGCATTTACGCTAAGTGTTTTGAGCACTTCATTGATTGCAGATAGCTGACTGCCGAGCGCTGCCACTGCTGACTGAACCCCTGTAATCACCTTTGTCATAGCATCTTGTTTGGAATTTGATGCCTGCACATCCTTGTGCAACAGACCAGCCTCTTCCCGGAGGTCAACTGTTTCCTCATGATTTTCATGTACATCCTCCTTGAGATGGAGTAACTCGGACTGATCTGCCCCATGATCTGACCACAGGACAAGGAATTTTACTACCGATAGGAGCAGGCAACCCGTACCTGGAACAGATCCTGCCGCCACCATAGACGAACGCCTCCCGTGCAGCACCGCTCACGCTAGAACCTGGGATTTGACCACCGAAAGAAGATGCTTCGGCAACCAGTTCTGCCACTCGAGCTGCCGCTGAATTTTCTACCACCAATAACACCACCGATCGCCATCTCCTGAACCAACGATCCCGCCTCCAACACCACTACCACAGCGCCGACGCCGCCGCCAGTGGGTCGGAAAGGGAGGGAAAATCACTTGTATGCCACCACACGATCACGCCGCCAAAGGAAGGACTGACTCATGATACCAATTGTTACACCCCGGGTTGGATCTAGGGATTTGATATGGATGGAAGCTAGGGTTTGAGGCGTTTGCTTTATTCAAGAGGAAGTCGCCATTGCAGAGTATGGTAGCTGTAAGTATAAAGTATACAATTAGGATTTTAATTGGAATCAGATAGATGCCCACGCAGGAGCTGTCTGAGGCTGTTATATAGCCGGACAAGAAGTGAAACGGTGCAGTAGAAATGAATTACTACAGTGCAAGACAGTGAAACACGGCGAGCGTAGTGAGCCGTTGTATCCACGCTTCATGATGCTTGTAAACCGTCCAATAACTGAATGAAGCGGTACACACCTAGAGCCTGAGAACTATTCCATTCAAACTCCTGCACAAAACTCTTCAAATAACTACAGGAAATATTTATATTCTTGATGTCTGGCAGAGCCACAGAACAAAAGAAATGGTGACGAAAGTGTGACGAAAATAATTTTTTGGTTGTGACTCATGTTTTCTTCAATTCTTGGTTGAGATAGAAGATCTTCAGTAACACCTTGGAAAGGCTTAGGAGTGTTTAGAGATAATCGAGTTACTCAATGCAAGCCTCCCAAGCAATCAAATTACACTAACGGCAATTGGTAAGCAAATCTAATGAACGCTCCTTTGATCCTATCAACCTTTCTCCCTCCATACTCACCTTTATCCTATCACCACAAGAATTGAAGAAAACATGGAGCCACGGTACAACTGAACGATACAAACTGAAAAGAGGGATTGTACTCCCTCCGTCCCACAATATAAGAGCATTTTTCAAGCTAACACGGTTTGAAAAATGCTCTTATATTATGGGACGGAGGGAGTAGCATTTATTGTTTTTCTTAACATAAGATTCCTTCAACTATGCTGCTTCGGCCTTGCTGACATGGCTGGCGAGCTCATCATTGTGACTGCAATCTGCATATGACAAAGCACAACCAAGTCACAGCAAAAAAAAACCTCCACATAACAAAGAACCAATGAGGGAACGTCAATTACAAACAAAACCTTAAAGAGTTCTTTATGTGCATGATGGGACCGACCTAATAATGCCATGATTCTGATCAAGGAAACAGCAAAGAAGAAGAATCTGGTGCACAGAACTAAAATCTAGCACATTCTTTCAAACATGTCCTAAACTGGCTCAAAAAATGTGTCTTCATATTTTCAGTGCCAAAACACTAAGTAAATCAGCAGCAACTGAAGGTAAAGGAAAAGTGGCACCATCATGCAATGCTAACCATTAAATAAGCAGCAATGCAACACTCCCCATGAATCAACCACCTGCTGGACATCCAAATAGTATTTCAAATGTGATCCTTCATCGACAGGTGAGCAAGCAGCAATGCAGAATTTACCACGATAGGGTGAGAAATTAATACTGTTCTTGCCAATGACTTCAAAGCAATGCCAATGGAAGGTATTAAGCGAGCAAACTGACACGCCAAAAGAAATATTTCTACTTTTATGCCCGGTAAATGGTACTTGAACAAATAAAGATCAAGACGATTCGTTTTTATAGTACAACAGTGGTTATGTGATTACAGAGTAAACAAACTTCAAACTCGGATGGACATTCCATGTTCCACATTAAAGCCCAGGCACATCCTCTAGGAAATAATAAATCCAAATGAAAACAGTATCCATTCCAATATCCAGGAGTTCCTCAACTGAATTTTACGTCTATGTAACTTTCCTAGGCATCTTATAAAATAAGTAATCGGAAAACCGTACAGACTACATTTTTCCATCGGAAGGTTGGATGAGCAACCCCCAGCTAGAAAGACATATATATTTAGAATACCAAATTGGCGACCTAGCTAAACATGTCGGTGGAGAAGCCTATTAGTTATTTTAATCAAGGATCATGGTAAAGGTAATCAATGCGTATCAAAGAGCAGATGATCCGCCACTCCCACCAAAACAGAAAATTTTGGTTTGCACAAATAAAATCAAGTATATAGAAAAAAAAAGGACACACCACTGCGACCATATCCTCACACAAGATAAGTACAGCCAGATACAGAAAGATTTGACCAATCTACCATTGCAAAAATATAGCTAAAAATTACAATATCTTCTATAGCTCCAATCCAACAAATGAAAACAACAAAATATATGCAAAGTGTAGAATATGAAGTATAGGCTGTGCAAACACAATGCATTGATCGGTGCACTAGGCACGTATATATGAGTACAGAGGGGGGCCACAACCTCGACTATACAGAGGAAACATGAGGTGGGCCCAATACACAATATACGCGTACACAATATACTCAACACAAAGAAACCATTCATGAAGGTGGAAGGAGATTGCTGCAATACCATACCTGTGAGGGAACAAGGTCTAGTTGTCGTAGACAGGAGTATTCTATTCTGCCATAGGGCGTGTAAGCGGAGAAGCGTCGGCAGTCCTCGACTCCTCGTAGTCATGACAACACGTCGTCAATTCCATAGCAGGCCCAACCGCCCTAGTTGGAGCAACCTCGCGCTAGCCATGTAGGCCAGGCCCTCTCACCTGCATGCTGTACGAACATCAAGGAAAAAATCAATATCCCACCCGGACACTTTGGCGAGCAACTGCTGTGCAAAACATTGATTAAATGAAGCAAATCAAGAAGGGGAGAGCTAATTAAGGGGAAGAAAATCAGGTATAAACACTAATAAGCCACAACTGCTACCCACAAATAGGTTCCTTAACCATTACAAAAAATGGTTTGATGTTCATCATACTATGAAACAAAGGTGCTATGCAAATAATAAACTGTTTAAATTGGCTACTTGTGGTATGGAATCCCAAATTAAACAAGAAATATACTCATTACTATATATTGGAATGGCAAAGAAATGACAAAAGAAAACTTACAGCAAATAATCAATGGATGTACCTATACCTAAAGGCAGCACATATCTTATTACAGAACCAAATCTGAAACAATATGCAATTTCTAAACATTGCACCATTATCATATAACTGCAATTTCAAATATTTCATTTCAGCTGGAACTCCAATGCAGCAATCATATTTGTTTATGTCAGTACTGCAACTGAATCACAATAACTCAAAGCAATACACATGTGAGCTTCATTAGCAATCAACCTAGTAAACAAATACCTATTTCACTGTTCCTCATTTATACCAACCACTCATGCTTATTACTGTACTTTCTTCAACATGAAAGTACTCTCTTGATCAGGAGGGCACAGGTAATATTGGACTATGAAATAGTGCATGACAAGCAGAAACAAAAAGCAAACACCACATGGCAAGGTACAAATTTGTAGGCACACAAAGGTTACAGGCAATAAGATCAACGGCAGCCTCCACTGTAGCTATAAAATCATTTTCACAAAATTTATGCCATGCAAGAAAAAGAATACAAACACTAACTACGTTAAGGATGATGAAATCTTGGGGTAGATATAAACCTTTTTATGGGGATAAGCGTACTTTCTTTGGGATGCTCATGTGGGTCCTGTAAGGAAGATCAATAAATATATGAGCACATAAAGGGCCCCCAATAGCTGCAGACCATAAAAAAGTATGCAAAAGTAGAGAGGAAACACCAGGAAGGTTACATCAGTTCAGATCAGGTTTACTGATGTTTGGTCATTTCAGAGTTTAGATGGCAACATGTTCAGATATTAATTAGCAAAAATGCTACACTTACGGACAACATCTACAGCTTACACCTACGGACTCATCTTCCCATAAATCCTCTCCTCTCTTGCTTTCCTGTGATGGTTCCCCCTCCTTTTGATTTCCAATCACATCTTCACAACTCGTCCCATAAGCTAACTTCTGTAGAAAACGTCCGTAGATGTAGCGTTGTCCATTAATTAGTACCACGTACACTATGTTCAAATTTACATGGAGTAAAACCACCAAGAAGCCATCGCTGCTCTCTGTGGCCTCCTCTTTGAAGCATCATCCACAGGCCACCGCACTGTAGAACAAGAATCAAATTAGTGCGGGGAGGAAAACTATTATCAGACCGAGGAGACTCGCCGGGGGAGAAAAAGTGGAGGGCTGCCAGCCACAACACCCGAAGGCCGGCGGACGGAACCGTCATCCCATCTTGGTCCATCTGTCTGTTCCTTCGTGGCCGTACTTCCTCCACACCTTCCTACGGCGATGAGGGATTCTAGCCACAGCCAGATCCACCACTTCTCTTCGCCTGCTCCAGCAGACCGAGGCCTAGGCCGACGACGAGCAACATCCGGCAGGTCGGGGCACCGTCAGGGAAGGAGGACTATCTGCTTCCTCTCACCTGCCTCCTGAGCCGTCCCCTCCTCACCCACACCGCGTGGTGGTGGCGACATGGAGGAGAGGAGAAGAGGCTGGTGGGACTGGAGAACCAACAGCACCACCTCGTGTTGATCTGGGGACGACTAAGCCCTGGCTGACAGGAGAGGAGGCGGCTGCAGAGGCACGAGAATCGAGGAAGAGGAGGGGAGGTGGCTGTGGCCTGTGGCACGAGGGTTAGGTCACAGGTCCTCTCCAATCAACGGGCAAGACGAGTGTGCGAGCACCCACTCGAACAGATTACACCCCTCTCACCTGAGTACCCATGCCACTGCACCGCGGGCCCAAATGCCAACCAGGACCACCGAAACACGAGGGTACAGCGCGGTCGAGTACACTAGTGGAAATTCATCCCTCACGTCGCTCTTACACAATAAGCCATGTAGTCCCAGGAGAAACCCAGCCTCTGCTCCCTGGCACCCACAAGATTGCAAACCCCCAGTCATAGAGCGCTGAAACAGTTCAATGCATGCAAATGCAACAAGCGGCTGACCAATCAACATCGAGGTAAAAACGCAACAAGCGGCTGACCAATCAACAGAGGGCATGATGACAGATAAAAGAAAAGCTATATCCGTGTTAGGTTCCATACCATTTTGGACTTGTTGCAATTATTTCCTATGAAGTTAAATATCATTAATTTGCTCTAAGCACCCTACAGGCAATGAAGGACGACCATTTGTACGATCTTATGGGTTATTCAGGGTCTGATGTGCTTTTTCGACTTCCATGCAAGAATAATACAAATAATACCTTTAGCTGAGAGTTCAACCAAGTGTTTTCATTCAGTTCAAGATGCAAAATTAATTGAATATTTTGCAAGACAGTTCTTTAACATCATAATTACGATGCAAACAACCACTTCACCTTTTTCATTAAAATAAACTAGAAGAAACATGGATGCCAAAACGTCACACTGAAAATTATCGATCCATGGTTGAAACTTGGCCGTGAATTTGACACATGTTTCCCAATAAACAAAGGATTTAATTATGCAATCTCCAGTAAACTTAAAATAAACATGTAAAGATTTAGTGCATGGTTTACCCAAAAAATAATGTGTGTAACTCAAACAATCAACTAATTAAGGAACTCTTTCCAGATTAATTATGTGGTCACTAGACAATTGATACATTCTTAACAGAAAAAATGGTCCCGGGAACTACATATTGTCTCCGGTATATTTCTATTATAGAATACCTATTCAGTTGTAAGAGAACAAAAAAAAAAGAATGAAGCTTGAACCATTTCTTTTGTTTTGGAACCATACTTTGACCAACCTGTGCAAGGTAAGATACATGTATTATTTTTTATGCATTATTTGAGTAAGTACACATCAATGCCGAGATTGATGCTAGAAAAAAAAGACCCAAGCTGTAAAATGAATAATGGAATTGCATATTAGGTATATATGAGGAGGGGAGTTTTTCAAATATATATAAGGTATCATTACCACAGACTATTGATTATAGTTATTCAAGAAATAACATAGCTTTGCTGAAGATCAGTGTCAAAACAAAGAGCCACGAAAACTGACACACCAAAGGCAATAGCGGTGGATATCACTCGAGTATGGCTTAACAGAGCAAGGCCAAAGTATGAAAAACTGCATAGATAACAAAAAACATTGCAACCACATGTATTGCAATCAAATGGCATTCTTAGCTCAAGTAGATCTTAAAATTGTCAAATAAACCTTTGCTTAAGACTTAAAACAGAGTATGCTAAAGTGATAAAAGTTTATAGGTCATGTAAAATAATTTATTTCGCATGAAATGTATTTAGAAATGTTGGCTAATTTGCTTATTTTCTTGCCACATATCTTAGATCATTCAAAATATTAATGAAGCTGCACTTTGCTTTTGTGAGTATCAAACATAAGTAAAAAGATGGGAGATACAATCCACTATGGAGTTCTCTTTTATCCACCATGGAGATAAAGTCAACTAACTTTGCCTATATATAATTGAAAGTACGCGATGGTTACCTTTGGTGCTGCATCCTGTAATAGTTGAGGAATATTTGAGAAAGACTTGCTAAGCAACAACAGTCCAGCATAGGTAGTGTTGCACCACTAAAACAGAAACATGAAGTTTCCAATCAATTGCCTCACATAGTTTGTGGTAGAGAAATCTAAAGGATGTTACTAACATAAAAACAATGATATGGTGGCTCCATTCATGTACATCGATGCTATGAAATAGCATGTCTTAGCACGAAAAGGCAGCATGATAAAATTAAATGTGAATAATGATGAAGGTAAAAGAAAAACGAAGCAAGATGAATAGCCAAAGCATTCAAAATATATCTCCATATGGAGTGTCATTATAATTAAAATTCATGTGCTCAAATCTGTTTGGTAGTGCATCCTCTTCAACTATTCATTTAATGGAAGTACATCCAAAATGAAACCGAAGTTACATATTCTATAGCCATGAATAGAATACCAGTAAATAGACTACCAATACTGAGATAGAAGACTGTCACATTTCTTTTCCTTCAACAAATTAATTGATATAGATAGGGTCAAAATCCTCACTATATAATATAAGGAATTTGTACCACAAGCAAAGGGCATGCGTAAATTATAAATTTGATTGTCTACATGCTGATGAAGATGTGAACTATCGAATCAAAGCCGGACGGATGAAGTGGCGCCAAGCTTCTGGCATTCTCTGTGACAAGAGAGTGCCACAAAAGCTAAAAGGCAAGTTCTACAGGACGGCGGTTCGACCCGCAATGTTGTATGGCGCTGAGTATTGGCCGACTAAAAGGCGACATGTTCAACAGTTAGGTGTGGCGGAGATGCGTATGTTGAGATGGATGTGTGGCCACACGAGGAAGGATCGAGTCCGGAATGATGATATACGAGATAGAGTTGGGGTAGCACCAATTGAAGAGAAGCTTGTCCAACATCATCTGAGATGGTTTGGGCATATTCAGCGCAGGCCTCCAGAAGCTCCAGTGCATAGCAGACGGCTAAAGCGTGCGGAGAATGTCAAGAGAGGGCGGGGTAGACCGAATTTGACATGGGAGGAGCCCGTTAAGAGAGACCTGAAGGATTGGAGTATCACCAAAGAGCTAGCTATGGACAGGGGTGCGTGGAAGCGCTATCCATGTGCCAGAGCCATGAGTTGGTTGCGAGATCTTATGGGTTTCACCTCTAGCCTACCCCAACTTGTTTGGGACTAAAGGCTTTGTTGTTGTTGCTGTTGTTTTGTTGTTTGATTGTCTACATGCTATATTCCTAATCATGTACGTGCTCTATATCATGGCTATGGTTGTGCCTCACGCCCATGCCAAGTTTGAATGACACAAATTTCTTAAATGTGGCCATTTTACAAAACAGTGAGAAAAATATAAAACATGTACCTCGTATCATCTTCCATGGAGGATGCAACCCAACGAAGAACAATCTAGGCACACAAGAACATCAGACAACTACTATAAGCAACCTGTAGTTTAATACTGCGATTACATTTGAGGCTTTTCGTAAACATGTATAAAATCTCAACCCAGACTGCGAAAAAGATGTCAATAAATAACTTAGCTACACATAGAAAACAGCCAGCATAAGATTTCAAGCAGAAGCATAAACAAAACAGGAATGTTTCTATCTCTTCTATAGATGGAACACAATTCAATACTCATGTTCGGAATTACATGAAGGGAAAACAAATGTCCTAGAAAAAATGTCAAATCTATAGTTTCTAAAATTTCATATCTAGCAAAACAAATTTTCTTAACAATTCAAGATTGCCTTAACCACAATAAGAAAAGTGCACAAATACCTACTAATGCTTTATTTTACATTGTTCCCCACAAATAATTCCGAACAATTTAAGAAAAAGAAAAGATAGTGGTCTATATAGAGAAGTACAAAATAAAGTCAAAAGGTGACTCTGCCCCCAACTTGCATTTTTAAAAATACAAGCACACCAGACCAAGTTGACCGCAATAATTTGATGATTTTGGTAATACAAGAAAATGAATTGATTAAAGTCCTTTCACACATCAGTGCAACACTGGCTCTGATGAAACAAATCTAACTGCAAGTCAAAGAATGTTACGGAAGAGATGCAAAAGTACAAACTTCAGATAACAAACATTGACATTTTGTCTCCCCAACCATGCTAGTATAGCGATCTGTTGTGTGAGCGGTTGGCAACGTCGACGGTGATGGCACAGGATGCAGGCTGACTAATCGAGATGGAACAACAGCGGCTACCAAAGTGGTGGACTGATCGAGACAACAATGGCGCGAAGTTGAATAGAGACAGCAGTGTGTGTACCTGCAACGTCTCCTCGGATGTCTACGCGCAGAAGTGTGCAGGAAGAAGGGGAAGAGAGGATGGGTGGATGGCTCAGTTTGAGGTGAGACAGCAAAGTAGGTTAGGCAAACAAAGGATCAAATCCCTGTTTCTAAGGTTCAGTGAACTGCTAGATCGTCCAATGTAAGATCCAACAGCCACATGCCTAGGCTCCGCGAGCGATGTCTCCGTGCACGGTCATCACCGAGCTGGGGAGCAAGCTGGACCGTTGGCGTGATTTTCGAGAGAGATTTAGCCAGAATCCATTGATCAATCACAGATCGTCCTAGCTGCTAGCCCTTTAGCTACGTACGGATGTGCGACACCGAATCAATCGGGTCAGCTTTGGTAGCTTGCTACAACGTCTCCGTAGCAAATCTGAGCCAGCTCTTCATGGCACTCTCACCGGCAGCAATCAGCGAGTTGCTGGGGTTGCTACAGCCAGTTGATGTACAACCTCCCTGTGCAGTTTCCAAACGACATTGTAGAAGGGAATCCTTAGACTCATGGGAGGATGGAACACTTCTCTCTAATGCACATATAACTCAGATATGAACCATTAGTTGTGTTCGTTATAATTAGCGTCCACGGAATAAAGGACTGGATGTTTCCGATTTTTGTTAGATTTTCTAACTTATTTCTCTATTTTTTATCTGTATTGTGCTTTTAGTATATACTCCCTCCGTCCGAAAATACTTGTCGAAGAAATGGATGTATCTAGAACTAAAATACATCTAGATACATCCTTCCGGGACAAGTATTCCGGGACGGAGGGAGTAATAGATAGATGATAATTTGGGGAGACAAACAGCTGTCAATCCACTGAACAAATGCAGAAGGAATTTCAGTTTTCCCCGGCATACCTAGACACCCGAAACCATGCGCATCAATCACGTCGTTTTGGTAAGAAGGTCAAAAATCTCAATGTCTCCAGGAAATACTAGCCAGTGGATATATAACCACCAGCGCCATCTACATTCAATCTTTTGTTCTGAAAATACACAAAGGGTGAAGAGAAATCACAAAACATGAACAAAAAGGTGTGATTGGACAACAGGGTATTTAAAAAATGGATACACAGGCAGATCTCACAATCTGCCTGGTCAAAACCTTGGTCCAGATATCACATTCTGAGAAATCGTTCTTGAGCGAATTGACTGCCTGTTGCAAATACATAAAGTCAAAATGAGCGTGAAAGAAAAAGGGAGCGCACTGAATAAACATAAAATACCTCTTTTCTTAATAACTCTAATTATTGCAATACTGTGGACTTGGTGGTTGACTCAGAACAAGGTCGACACAGGAGAGAACAAGTTAAACGTGGATGAAATTCTGTCTCAGATCAGGAGGAATGCAGCTGACTATGAAACCTGTTGCATAAACAAGCTGAAGCAAACAGTACCCATTGCTAGGAACTGGAAACCCCCGAAAGGTGATGTGCTGAAAATCAATATAGATAGCAGTTTCTTGACGGAGTCATAGGAGTTAGGATTGGGTTTTGTGATCAAATATGTTACAGGTGGCGTGGTGTCTCAGAGGCTGGTAAACTGCGATTCCTACATGAGGCTGGTAAACTGTGATTCCTACAGGATACTATGCAGGCAGAAGCTGAGGCTTGCTTCAATGCTATTCCGGCAGCTCAGTCCTGGCAAATGACGCATATAATCACTGAAACAGATGCACAGGAGCTTCTAAAGGTCATCGTAACAACAGACCAGGACCTGGTGCCAAATGGAGCTCTTTCTAGAGAAATTAAAGCGTTTCTTGCATTACATTTTTTGTTTTTAAAGTGATGTACTGCCCTAGGCTTTATGATAAGGTAGCGGATGCCCTTGTGGCGTTCGGTGCAAAGATCATCGTCGATCACCAAGCCATATGGCTGGGTGGCACTCCTACCTTCATCCATGACTTGGTGGCCAGCGATCTTGCTGAGCATTCTGGTTAATGGAATATAACATTTCCATGTCAAAGGAATTGCCATCGACATCAGAAACACGGCCGGTCAGTCAGCAGCAAAGTGTGGAAATGGATAAACATATGTGAACGGATCTAGGATGCACATTTGTCATGGTTAAGGTTGCCCTACTGTCGTAGTTATATGTTCATTGCTCTAGATATAGATAATCCCTTCATTCTCCACTTGTCAAGGAAAAACATAAGTTAGCATCCACAGAATTCGTCAGAATAGATGACTAGTGAATAGAATCTATTCATAGTTTTGTTAAAGCATACGGTTGGGTGTCAGAATATCAAGTGTTGTAAATGATGACAGAACGCAACTACACATCTGATGTTTCATATCCGATAGTTATATGACACTGCAGATCAAGCCATCCATATTTTTTTGCCTAGACAATCTAACGCTGCAAAAAAAAGTATTGGACACAGGTCGTACACAAAGTGTCGTGTGCACAGTAATTTCGATGCTGATATGCATTAAGGCCTATGCTGAGAAAAAACAAAAACATAAGCTAACCTGTGCATCAACTGCGGTCCCAGAGATGTGATTAGGCATGTAGCGCCATGGGTGATCCTTGGGTACTGGTTGGGGGAACCAGACATCAGCTCCATATCCTGAAAATTTGGAATGAGGTACTTGGAGTAAAAGGGAAAAAAATCCCCAAGATAGAAACATAAGGTAGTGCATCATTATTCTCCTAATCTTAAATATAAAAACATAAGGTACTGCATCATTATCCTAATCTCAAATATAATTTACAGCAGCATAGAGCACCTTTCGCTTTTGTCAGTGGTAAGAAATTGTTGGCTACAAACTGGCATACTCGAGTACTTAATATTACTGCATTATGTTATACTGATTTCAAGTTTTAGCATATTACCCCACAAAATGCAAAACGCGGACTCAAGATGTATATCATAGACCCCAACAAAAAGAGTTAGATACACATCCTGCAGCACACTGGTGCTTAAGATAGACTAATTAAAAGAAAGAATGGTACCTGAATGTGACTGCTGGAACAAGCATCAGCAACTGCCTGGGTATTCATGATTGCTCCACGAGCATTATTCATGATGGTTACACCTTTTTTCATCTTTGCAATCTTTTCTTTATTGAACATGCCGGACCAAACAGAATTTTGAGAAATTGCATATCAGAAGACGGTGGAAAAGAACAAGAGTGTGATGAATGGAAACCTAATTTTCTCAGTAAGAGGAATATTGATCACTGTGACATCACACTTTGGAAGCATGGCATCCAGGTCCCCTTCCAATTTGGCCCCAATTTCTTTCTCATGCTATGGGTTTATCTGAACTCTGTCATGGTAGAGCAGGTTAAAGGTTGAAGGGCTTAAGACACTGAAGTAAGAGCCTGCCGATACGACCAGCCCCGACAGTTCTGAAAGTCTTTCCCTCAAGATAAGCTCTATGGGAAATGCCTGCAACATTCTATTCACCTTGGAAAACTTGTTGATAGCCAAGGCAAGAAGTTCCTGAGCAGAATCAAGATGCGCATGAGCTCATCTTCTGCCACCAAGATGCTGTTACTTCCAGTAACATCTGCCGCAGTCAAAGCAGCCGCAGCAGCAGCTGGCTAATCTTCAATATGGTCCCAAGCCAATCCCAGCAGAGAGAAACAGCTAGAGGTTCTCTACCTCTAGGGACAAAAAGAGAAATCATGTATGCACACGTTAAGAATCATATAACAACAATCAGAGATATAAAACCAGCATCTCTGAAAAATTACTTCACCTTGACTTAACAATACCAGCATCTCTTGTTTCTTCTTGACCTAACAATTTCCTCAGTGAAAACAAGAAAGTTTGCTCTGTTAATCCCTTCGACTTTGAACTCTCTGATATCATGGTCCCTGCATATATGGACTGAACTACTAATTAGCTGCAGAAAGCATGGGCACGGATAACTCATTGAAAGGAAAACCAGAGAGCAACTTTAATGCTTACAGCAAAGCATGGGCACAAATAACTCACTGTTCATCTGCCAGTACTTTATTATCGAAGAAGAAACTACAAATCAAATGTACTACTAAATCAGTAGTACATTTCTTGGTCTGCAAACCATTAATCAAACTGGAGATGCAAAGTATACCGAGATTGAATAAAAGTCTGAAGATAAGACATAAGTAGTCTCAAGTAAATCATATCCTCTACTATTCCAGAACTATGTGGATTTGTGTTTACACTATTTGGCAACTAAACTGACATGTTAAGTATTCTATTGACTAACACGACCAAATCATTGGCAGAGAGAAATAGGCTAATGGGCAAAATTGACTAACACGACTAAACTGACATGTTAAGTATTCTATTGACTAACATGACTAAACTGACATGTTAAGTATTCTATCGACTAACACGACCAAATAGACTAACTGACATCATTCAGATATGCTCCCTACTAAACACATGCAGCGAAAGCGAGATGTTTGTGGTCTTAATGTGCAAAATGTAGAGAAATAGGCTAATGATGCTTGGATTTAAACAGCAACCACAATTGGTGCACAATACTGCAGGAACCCTTGTGATCAGGACAATAGTGAACAGATATTACATAAGAAGGTACGACGAAATTATGTACAGGATGAGTATGAGCTAACTCTGCATCGAATTAAACTGGATCGTCCTCCGTAACAGGAAAAGTAGGCATCAAATAGGAACAGACATGAATAATCAGGAAAACAAAACAGAGAACCCAAATTATCATCCAACACAACTAGTCCATATCAATTCAGCAGAAACAAGGAAGATAACCCAACCGCCCCTTGATTTAGCTCGAGTAAGAGAAATCAGGAAACTAGTAAAAAAAAGTGTGGAGAAACACGTCAGTAACCGGCAAAATATCCGTCGCTTAGGGGTCCTACCGTCGCTGCACGCGAACCTGGGGTGGTAGCAGAGATGGCCAGGGGCGGAGGCGGCGCGACGAAGAGGAGGTGGAGGGCTGGAGGCGGAGGCGCCCAATTCGTGAGCACGCCATCGTGCGTGGGTCGGAGGCGTTGGCCCCGTCGATGACTACGAGGCTCCGACCAGGGAGGGGGCAAGTGGAAACGGGCCACAGCCCACAGGTCGCAGCGAGGGCGCCGTCGTCCGCCAGAGAGTCCGTCCCTCGGCAAGGGGGTGGAGGGAGGATCCGAGGATGTGAAGCAGGAGTCGACGACGAGAAATCGGGAGGCCTCTCCGGCCGCGCCATGCCAGCTCCCGCTGCCCGTACCGAAAGCCGCGCTCGCCATGGCCCACGTCGGCCGATTGCAGCACCAGGAGTCGCGCGGGAGGTGTGAGTCGCGAGAGAAGAAGGCCAGGGACCACGTGTCCCCTCCTCCTATCCGGCCCTGGTGCGGAGGAGCCCGAGCAGCAGGTGGGGCCCCGGACAAGAGAGCACGCGGGGGGGGGGGGGGGGGGGGGGGTACAGGTGGTGGTGCTGGCCGGCGACCTAGGAGACGGGTGGCGAGCAACCCGTCCAGCCGCCGCACGCCGAACTGGCTGTAGGGGCGGCGGCGGGGAGAGCCGCGGCCGCCTCGTGCGGCGCGTAGAGGAGGCTAGGGGTCGGAGGCGGCGGCGGGGGTTGGTGGGAGGGAGGAAAGCAAGGCCGCGCGGTGGGCTGGCTGGCGCTGGGGCACACGGAGGATGACAAGCAAATCGCGCGGAATTGCATTCAGAAAATATAATTCTACTACTTGCTCACTTCCATTCATACAGATTAATCCTGCAAAAATAGCAACACGTCCAAAAAGAACCAGTGCACTAACAAATTAACTGTAAAATGCGCCGGTTTGGCTATAAATGAAGTCTACAGATTGCCAAATTTAATACTATGCTAAAGACCTTTCCCAAAATCTAAGGATATGGCACAATCAAGTTTCAATTTTTTAATATGACATTTTCAGACACTAAATTCAAAACAATATGAATTCTCCGGAAACATCTTAATTTCAAATGATTAGTATACAACAATTTTGTTTTGCTTATAAGGATCAAGCAAAGTTGTCGGTGAGCCCGTGAATTCGCCTCCTCTCTACCTACCACTCCGAACGCCGGTGGTGGCAGGGAGGAGAATCCCAGTGCCTTCGCTCCAGTCAGTGGTTTAGGTTAGGGTTTTTAGTCCTCGCATGTGTGTGCTATTTGGGGCATGTGATGGTTGCGCTTCTTCTTCAAGTTTGTCTTTCGGCTTCCGATCCTCCTCGGGTCCGTCCGTCTGGATGTAGTTGATGGAGTTCCAGCATAAGTTCATGTCGTCTCTTTTGGGGCGGTGAGGGCATTTGGCGCGATTTGGTGTCGGGTGCTTCAAATCTATTCAATGGTGCTAGTACTTAGGGGCAGTTGTACAAAGACTACAAAGACTTTCCGGCGATCATCACAGAGTCAAGCCGGCTCCGATAGAGGAGTGACGATAGCGGCGCATCGGCGACTCATTCTGGCGGTGGTAGTGGCCTCAGAATCTCCGATGTTTTTGACATGCTTTGTACTTTCGGTGAATGAGGGTCGAGGCGAGTGACCGGACCATAGCCGCCACTCATGATTACCCCTCTCGTCGCCGCCAGGGCACGTCATCAGGTAAGACCCGCTTGGCGGCGGCGGGGGGAGGTCCTGATCGGGGCGGCCTGGTAATTAAGGAGGTGTTGGAGGGTTGTCTCAAAGAGATGAAGGTCCAATGGCGCTCTTCGTGAGGTGGTTCTCGGCAATGGTGTTGGTGGAGCGGAGGTCCGTAAGGATGGGAACAGACATGCGGTGGAGCGGAGCTCCCTGAGTTCCATGCAGTCTAGCTCCTTGTCGTGTGGGGTCTAGGGGGTCTTCTCCGGCTCCTCTGGCTACAATCTTGACTTGAAACTTCTCAAACAATTTTTCCTTGATTTTTTAGTCCCAGAAAAATATTATTTCTTCAAACTCCAAAAACATGTAGAAAACAGCCGGTACCGCACACTGGATTAATATGCTAGTCCAATAAGTCAATATAAAAGTGTGTTGAAATGATGTAATAATGGTATAAACGTAGCATGAACATAGTAAAAAATGTAGCTTAAATGTATTAACAATGCAATGAATTAAATGTGATAATTTAACTTATCAAACAAGCTTTTGGATTTTTTTTGTTTAACCTACTTACCTCTTGTTTCCTGGCTATTTTTACCAAAAGTTCTAAATAAGAACAAAGTAGCATAGTTCAACAACCACAAACTGGGTTGAAAATAAGAGACAATCAACTGACCTAGTGATAGTTGAAAGGGTGCATGTATGCATTCCCAGGCAGAGGATTTGTGGCATGCAGGTCTCATGGCACGCAGTCTCTCGGGCATGCTTTAGCATGAATTGCCTTAGTTTTGATGCTATGGAAGTATGTCTTGTCTTGGCTTCGATGCATGCAATAAAATTCTTATGCTATCGCTAGTTAAAGGGGAGCCGAAATATTACATGCGTAGGTGCCCACTACACACATATGTGTTCACGTGCATATCATGTGTGGACGGTTGCACCATGAAGTCATACTATGCTTGTTCACACGTAGTCGAAAGGTGTTTGGAAGGGCACACACATGCATGTGTGTGTCAACGTGCATACCAAGTGTAGCCCACGATGATTGCACGAAGACGATATACTACGTATATGTTAGACACGCCCGCCATCTTGATGTTGACCTTATCATTGGTGTTCCATGTGATGCTAGTCGTCTAAGATAGTATCACATGCTCCATTAATTTGGTGTCTGGTCATGACGGGGTGTACACTAGACACTACGTTGACCATGCCTACTTGTGTTGTTGTAACACCAACACCGTCTCCCTCAGCATTACAACAATATGTCGATTACGCGGGAAGGGTGGAGGGAGGGGGGGGGGGGGGGGGGGGGGGGGTTAAGAGCAAATGGTGACAAAAAATGCAGAAAAATACACACCAAAAGATGAAAGATCATGGTAACATGCATTAATGCAATCTAAGGGGTTTTGAATCTCAAGAATCCATAGCATTTAGTTGTGGCATATTCCACTTCGGTTAAGGTGCATGCATGCATGACATGCATACATATTTGTGAGCTAGTGATCGCATGAAAGGGAGTCAAAAGGGTACATGCATCATGCACATGATGCATGCATACACATGTGTTGATGTGCATATCATGTGTACATACATGTGTTAACATGCATATATATCATGTGTAGTTTGGCAGTGGTTCCACGATGAAACTATACTACGTCTGTCGACACACCCGTCGTCTTGGGGACGACCTTATCATTGGAGTTCTTGGTAATGCTCGGCATCCAAGATGATTTTGCCACAAGCCCACAACATGTTCCGTCAACTTGGTGTCTGATCAAGACGGGGTGTACACTACACACTACATTGACCATGCCGAAGTGTGCCCTTGTAACACCAACACCATCTCCCTCAACATTCCAACAATATGTCGAATACGTGGGAGGGATGGAGGAGGTTTAAGAGCAAACAATGGCCAAAAAGGTAGAGAGAAAAAAATACACACACCGAAATATCATGGTGACATGCATTAGTGCATTCTAAGTAGATTATGAATCTCATTAAATTTTATGGCTTTTAATTGTGACAAATTCCACTCAGTTAAGGTACACGCATACATATCGTTGAGATAGCAATAACTGAAAGGTAGTCCAAAGGGTACATGCATGCACACATATGTGTTTACCAGGCACATCATGTGTAGTCTGATGACGGCTACATGACGAAAATATGCTTCCTGTCGGCACACAGTTGAAAGGTGGTTAGAAGGTACATGTGTTAATGTGCATACCATGTGTAGTATGATGACACTTGAGCAACAGAACTATACTATGTTTGTCGACACATAGTTGAAAGGTGGTTAGAAAGGTACATGCAAACATACATGTGTTAACGTGCATGCCATGTGTAGTTCGACGATGGTTGCAAGGCCAAGCTATATTGGACGCCCGTTGTCTTGTTGTCGACATTAGCGTTGGATTTCCTTGTGATGCTTGTTGTCCAAGATGATATTGTCGGGGCGTGTTTAACTTGGTGTTCGATCAAGATGGGGTGTACACTTAATACTACATTGACCATGTGAACATGGGCCCCTATAACATCAACACCGTCTCCCTCAACTTTACAACAACATGTCGATTACATGGGAAGTGTGGAGGGGGCTTAAGAGCAAATGATGGAGACATGTCGATGGAGAAAAAGTACACACCCACACGCCGAAAGATCAAGGTAACATGCACTGGTGTATTCTTGTATTTGGAATCCATTAAATTCTATGGCGTTTAATTGTGACATATTCCACTGTGGTTAAGGTACATGCATGCATGCCATGCATACATATTGTTGAGCTAGCGATAGTTGAAAGGGAGTCGATAAGGTACATGCATGCATAAACATGTTGTCGTCCTTATCACGTATACTTCGACGATAGTTGCATGGCAAAGAGTTTTTATCGACGTGTGGTTGAAAAGGAGCTGGAAGGGTGCATGCATGCATGCATGTGTGTGTATATGCGCGCGCGCGCGCGTGTGTGTGTGTGTGTGTGTGTGTGTGTGTGTGATAGCGTGCATATCCCGAAGATGGATAGCAAATCTATACTAAGTTTGTCAAACACGCCTGTTGTTTTGGGGTCTACCTCATCGTTGGAGTCCCCGGTGTTGCTCACCGCCTAGGATTTTTGTTAGAAGAACAAGGAGCACCTCCCCGGTTCCATTGCTCGGAATGAAACCAAACTCACCGCCTAGGATGATATTGCCGGGGGCATATCCTTTTAGACAATTTACCTCTAGTGTCAATCTCTCTCAACACTACAACAATAGATAGATTGAGTGGGAGGGGTGGTGGTGGGGGTGGGGTGGGGGAGGTTAAGAGCAAATTGCAACGAAGAAGGGAAAAGATCAAGGTGACATGCACTAGTGAACTATTTGTGCATTTCAAATACCATTAAATTCCGTCACGTTTAATTATGAATCTTCCACTTTTGTTAAGTATTTTTCTTGTTGGAAGAATTTTTTCACATATACTTCAAAATCACATTAAAAACAACTTCATATCTTTACAATATCTAGAAATCCTCATTTCCGATGTTAGTCAACTCCACAAAAGAAGTGTGTGCCGAGCCGGTGACACAGACATTACGACCAGTGAGTGTGAGCCAGAAATGATCCAGGTACATGTGCGGAGGTGGGTTGTCAGCGCCGAAGAAGGTAGGGATTTAGAGGTAGGGACAAGACAACCCGGCATAGGAGTCAGCTTGGGCGAGCCAGAAATGATCCAGGTGTTGATGTGGTGGTGGGTTGTCGGCATCGGGGAAGGTAGGGGTTTAGAGGTATGGCCAAGACAGTGAGGAGGGGGGAGAGTGCGTGTGAACGATCGAACATAGTGACAGACGGGAAGGAGCAAGGGGAGTTATGAGACGTCATGTCGTCTCCCACGGCTTCCCACGCGTGCAGACGCTCGCCGCGCGTGGCTCGAGCGAGTCTGGCTCGCAAAAAATGGCCGATCCAACCGTTCCTTTAGAGCTAGACCCAGGCCTGCTTTGAGATTCGTGCAGGCAACGTTTGGATGCAGCCCAAACAATCAAACAAGTCGAAAAATGGCCACCAGGGCCTGGCTGAACCAAATGCAACCTATTAAACGCATCCCAAGATGAGTGGCGCACCATTGGTGTCGTGCCTATGTGTGCTTTCTGCCAGCCCTGCCACTTCATTGGAGCGGAAGGACGCCAGTAGGATTCTTCGCATGTCATCTGCTGACAGGTCGCGCCGTGTGGTAACAAATGTTGGAGCGAGCTGGCTATGGGCATGTATGATCATTCATGTGCGTAGCAAGTGGCACGTACGATTAAGTTCACTAGGATGGGCTCGATCGCCTTCCGTGTATCCGTAATCCGGTCGCCGTCACCGTGTTAGATGCTCACCTGCGTCTCCCAATGGACGCGGCTCCTGTGCGCCGGCTCGGCTCGCGCGCGTACGTCGGTACTAGTGCTAGGGCGTGACGGTTCCACCTGAACGTCGGCCGATTGATTGATTGATTTATTTATTTTCCATCAATCGACGCGAAACAAGTCGCATTTTCCCGCAGAAAACAAAACAAACAAGGCGCTTTAATTATAATTATTAAAAGAGTGGCGGGGCAGCCACGCTCGCGATCCGTGTTGGACGCGGCCGGCCGTGCGCGCGGATTGACCAGTAGAGTGGTGGTCCACGGCTTCTGCATTTATTGTTTATAGGCGGACTCGACCGCAGACAGGCGGATTCTGCCGCGGGCGAACAAGTTGACAGGAGAGGGTGCATATGTTTTAGTCCCATGATTAAAAGTAGTGGGACTAAAACTTGTTACTCTCATCCATGTTGGAATCCAAATACTAAAGAGACTAAAATCAAGTTAATAAGCATTTATTATTCTTCAAACCCTTTAATCCAGAACTCACATGTGTTAAAGGAGAGGAGTTAAATGAGGAGAGAGAGGACTAATCCATATTTTAGTAGGGATACCCCTAACTAAAATTTTTTAGTCTCAAGACTAGTTTTAGCTCCTCTTTAATCAGGGATGTTTGAAACTTTAGCCTCTTAAAATAACTATTTTTAGTCAGACTAAAATAAGTCTTTTGGATCCAAGCACCCTCTGAGCCCACTAGTTGTTGCCTAATTAATCACCCCGACGGTGTACCTGATGATCTCCGATCTCTTCTCCACTGGCGGCCGTGTGCACGTGAGATACCGCCACTAGCTGACCTTTCATCCCATGCCGAGTAGTACCGCCAACTGATGCTCTCTTGTTTTTTTATGGAAATGATTCTCGCACATAAAAGGTTGCATGGTCATTTTATAAATTCCGTACACGCACACACGTTTTTTGTTGCCTGCTCCTGCTACTATTAACAATAACCAATCATTTGGTCGCTTTCGCAGGTGTCCTTTTTCTGTTATCATTAATGGCCAATCATTCGCCTGCCTTTGGAACTGTCATTTTCCTGCCGCCTCCCACATTTATTGATTAGTGTAATTAATGAGCTATCTCTCTCTCTCTCTTTCTCTTGCTCTTTAGAAAGTAGTAGTCCGAAAGGGGTTGATTCTTCTAGCAAAAGATACAAATTCCACTCTAAGTTCGTGGGCTACAAAGACGATTTCGCCGTACTACTCATAGGCAGGACATGCATGAAAGAATGTCTACAAAAGTGCCCCGTTCTACAGATCCGCCGTTTTGAGGGCCCGCTTCTACTACCTGTTTATGTTTATAAATGTATTGGCTACCTATAAGCAAGACACACGCGGCAGGTGAAGGAAAGCAGGAGCCACCAAAAGGTTGGCGATGGAGTACACCCATGGCCGATGCATGCATGCATGTGCGGGGGATGGACCGCAGTCGCCTTCTTTGCATGCCTCGTTGCTTGCAACGGAAACGTGAGGCGACCGACCCAGCGCACCTGAACGATTCGCCCAACCAGCACGCCCTCCCTCTAAGGACGCCGACGGCGCGCGATCGACGTGGGCTTCAAGTAGCCGAGATGCCTAGCTACTGTCCTGATGGGAGCGTCCGGCCCTCGTGTTGCGCCGCGCCGTACGGAGCATCGGGACGACATTGTCGCAGCAACCGGAGCACAGGTTGCATGCCTTGAAGCCAACGGCTGCACGCATGCCTCCTCTCTCACTAGTAGTAGAAAACGGAGCTTTAAAACCGGTTTGTAAAGCCGGCACTAAAGTGTGGGCACTAAAGCCCCCTCCCCCCCCTTTAGTACCGGTTCGACACGACCAGCCGGTACTAAAGGTTTTTTTTAAAAAAAATTGATTTTTTTTATTTTTAATTTTTTTGAATTATTTGATGATTTAGTCTCTAATCACCTCTCTTAACTGCTCAAGTGTGGATTACTCATTTCAAATCATCTAACTTCCCGACCGGTCACCCATCCCACTCACTACTCCAGCCCAAGCACGCTTAACTTTCAGGTTATATTCTCCATCGTTTCCGAGTCTGCACTTATTGTTTTCCTGACAATAGTAAGATGTCAATCCTATTAACCCTCAGGAGTTTAGCTTGAGCATGAAGTCACACATTTCACCGTTTGAGTTTGAAACTATTATTCTAAAAAAAGTAATTATTTAGTAACGCTAATATTTCTTGAATAAGTTTGACCATAGTTTGACCATAGTTTGACCAAATTTGACCAAAATTCAAAAAATTGAAATAATTATTTACTAACACTAATATTCTTGAATAATTATGTAGTAACACTAATATTTCTTGAATAAGTAGTTTGACCATAGTTTGACCACAGTTTGACCAGATTTGAACAAAATTCAAAAAAACTGAGATACTTATTTAGTAATACTAATATTATTGCGTAATTATTTAGTAACACTCTATATTTTTTGAATCAGTTGTTTGACCGGTTTGACAAGATTTAACCAAAATTCAAAAAAAACATAAATTAGATCATATCTTTTTTCCTTTTACAATTTGTCATTTCAAAAATTGTCCTAAACCCTAAACCCAGGACTTAAAACGTCGGAAACTCTATGCTAAACAGTAAAAACTAAGGGTTTAGACAATAAAACCTAACCCTAAATGCTGAAATCTAAACCCTAGCACTAAACGCTAAAAACGTCCAAAAAACCGTCTAAAACGCCCAAAAACTCTATTTTCCCTTTGGAATTTTGTGATTTTAAAAAATTGTCGAAACGAAAGACTGGCCTAAACGGAAAACCTAACCCTAAATTGTCCGGGCATTTGCTTGAAATATTAACTTCAACTCCTGGAACATCTCATATGCTCCATGACGTTCAAAACGTCGTTGAAGTCCCGATTCTAAGCCGTAAAGCATGGCACACTGAACTATCGAGTAGTCATCAGCTTTGCTCTGCCAGACGTTCATAACATCTGGTGTTGCTCCAGCAGCAGGCCTGGCACCCAGCGGTGCTTCCAGGACGTAATTCTTCTGAGCAGCAATGAGGATAATCCTCAAGTTACGGACCCAGTCCGTGTAATTGCTACCATCATCTTTCAACTTTGCTTTCTCAAGGAACGCATTAAAATTCAACGGAACAACAGCACGAGCCATCTATCTACAATCAACATAAACAAGCAAGATACTATCAGGGACTAAGTTCATGATAAGTTTAAGTTCAATTAATCAAATTACTTAAGAACTCCCACTTAGATAGATATCCCTCTAATCCTGTAAGCGATCACGTGATCCAAATCAACTAAACCATAACCGATCATCACGTGAGATGGAGTAGTTTTCAATGGTGAACATCGTTTATGTTGATCATATCTACTATATGATTCACGCTCGACCTTTCGGTCTCCGTGTTCCGAGGCCATATCTGCATATGCTAGGTTCGTCAAGTTTAACCTGAGTATTCTGTGTGTGCAAAAACTGGCTTGCACCCGTTGTAGATGGACGTAGAGCTTATCACACCCGATCATCACGTGGTGTCTGGGCACGACGAACTTTGGCAACGGTGCATACTCAGGGAGAACACTTCTTGATAATTTAGTGAGAGATCATCTTATAATGCTACCGTCAATCAAAGCAAGATAAGATGCATAAAAAGATAAACATCACATGCAATCAATATAAGTGATATGATATGGCCATCATCATCTTGTGCTTGTGATCTCCATCTCCGAAGCACCGTCATGACCACCATTGTCACCGGCGCGACACCTTGATCTCCATCGTAGCATCGTTGTCGTCTCGCCAATCTTATGCTTCCACGACTATCGCTACCGCTTAGTGATAAAGTAAAGCATTACATCGCGATTGCATTGCATACAATAAAGCGACAACCATATGGCTCCTGCCAGTTGTCGATAACTTGGTTACAAAACATGATCATCTCATACAATAAAAATCATCATCATGCCTTGACCATATCACATCACAACATGCCCTGCAAAAACAAGTTAGACGTCCTCTACTTTGTTGTTGCAAGTTTTACGTGGCTGCTACGGGCTTAAGCAAGAACCAATCTCACCTACGCATCAAAACCACAACGATAGTTTGTCAAATAGACTCCGTTTTAACCTTCGCAAGGACCGGGCGTAGCCACACTCGGTTCAACTAAAGTTGGAGAGACAGTCGCCCGCAAGCCACCTATGTGCAAAGCACGTCGGGGGAACCGGTCTCGCGTAAGCGTACGCGTAATGTTGGTCCGGGTCGTCTCGTCCAACAATACCGTCGAACCAAAGTATGACATGCTGGTAGGCAGTATGACTTATATCGTCCACAACTCACTTGTGTTCTACTCGTGCATATAACATCAAACCATAAAACCTAGGCTCGGATGCCACTGTTGGGGAACGTAGTAATTTCAAAAAAATTCCTACGCACACGCAAGATCATGGTGGTGCATAGCAACAAGAGGGGAGAGTGTTGTCTACGTACCCACGCAGACCGACTGCGGAAGCGTTGACGCAACGTAGAGGAAGTAGTCTTACGTCTTCCCGATCTGACCGATCCAAGCACCGTTACTCCGGCACCTCCGAGTTCTTAGCACACGTACAGCTCGATGACGCTCCCCGGGCTCCGATCCAGCAAAGCTTCGGGGATGAGTTCCGTCAGCACAACGGCGTGGTGACGATGATGATGTTCTACCGACGCAGGGCTTCGCCTAAGCACTACAACGATATGATCGAGGTGGAATATGGTGGCAGGGGGCACCGCACACGACTAAGGAACGATCACGTGGATCAACTTGTGTGTTTAGAGGTGCCCCCCTGCCCCCGTATATAAAGGATCCAAGGGGGAGGGGTTCGGCCGGCCCTATGGTGGCGCAGGAGGAGTCCTACTCTCCCCCCCTTTTCCTAGTCCAAGTAGGATTGGTGGAGAAGAGAGGGAAAGAGGGGGGCGCCGCCCCTCCCTCCTAGTCCAATTCGGACCAGGGGGAGAGGGGGCGCGCGGCCTGCCCTGGCAGCCCCTCCCACTTCTCCACTTTAGGCCCATAAGGCCCATTAACCCCCCGGGGGGTTCCGGTAACCCCCCGGTGCTCCGGTTTTATCCGATACTCTTCCGGAACCCTTCCGGTGTCCGAATATAGTCATCCAATATATCAATCTTTATGTCTCGACCATTTCGAGACTCCTCGTCATGTCCGTGATCACATCCGGGACTCCGAACTAACTTCGGTACATCAAAATGCATAAACTCATAATAACTGTCATCGTAACGTTAAGCATGCGGACCCTACGGTTCGAGAACAATGCAGACATGACTGAGACACATCTCCGGTCAATAACCAATAGCGGGACCTGGATGCCCATATTGGCTCCTACATATTCTACGAAGATCTTTATCGGTCAGACCGCATAACAACATACGTTGTTCCCTTTGTCATCGGTATGTTACTTGCCCGAGATTCGATCGTCGGTATCCAATACCTAGTTCAATCTCATTACCGGCAAGTCTCTTTACTCGTTCTGTAATACATCATCCCGCAACTAACTCATTAGTTGCAATGCTTGCAAGGCTTATGTGATGTGCATTACCGAGACGGCCCAGAGATACCTCTTCGACAATCGGAGTGACAAATCCTAATCTCGAAATACGCCAACCCAACATCTACCTTTGGAGACACCTGTAGAGCTCCTTTATAATCACCCAGTTACATTGTGACGTTTGGTAGCACACAAAGTGTTCCTCCGGTAAACGGGAGTTGCATAATCTCATAGTCATAGGAACATGTATAAGTCATGAAGAAAGCAATAGCAACATACTAAACGATCGGGTGCTAAGCTAATGGAATGGGTCATGTCAATCAGATCATTCAACTAATGATGTGACCTCGTTAATCAAATAACAACACTTTGTTCATGGTTAGGAAATATAACCATCTTTGATTAACGAGCTAGTCAAGTAGAGGCATACTAGTGACACTAAGTTTGTCTATGTATTCACACATGTATTATGTTTCCGATTAATACAATTCTAGCATGAATAATAAATATTTATCATGAAATAAGGAAATAAATAATAACTTTATTATTGCCTCTAGGGCATATTTCCTTCAGTCTCCCACTTGCACTAGAGTCAATAATCTAGATCACATCACCATGTGATTAACATCGATAGTTCACATCATCATGTGATTAACACCCATAGTTCACATCGCCATGTGACCAACACCCAAAGGGTTTACTAGATTCAGTAATCTAGTTCACATCGCTATGTGATTAACACCCAAGGAGTACTAAGGTGTGATCATGTTTTGCTTGTGAGAGAATCTTAGTCAACGGGTCTGCGACATTCAGATCCGCATGTATTTTGCAAATTTCTATGTCAACAATGCTCTGCATGGAGCTACTCTAGCTAATTGCTCCCACTTTCAATATGTATCTAGACCGAGACTTAGAGTCATCTAGATTAGTGTCAAAACTTGCATCGGCGTAACCCTTTACGACGAACCTTTTTTTTCACTTCCATAATCGAGAAACATATCCTTATTCCACTAAGGATAATTTTGACCGCTGTCCAGTGATCTACTCCTAGATCACTATCGTACTCCCTTGCCAAACTCAGTGGTAGGGCATACAATAGATCTGGTATACAGTATGGCATACTTTATAGAACCTATGACTGAGGCATAGGGAATGACTTTCATTCTCTTTCTATCTTCTGCCGTGGTCGGGCTTTGAGTCTTACTCAACTTCACACCTTGTAACACAAGCAAGAAACCTTTTCTTTGACTGTTCCATTTTGAACTACTTCAAAATCTTGTCAAGGTATGTACTCACTGAAAAAACTTATCAAGTGTCTTGATCTATCTCTATAGATCTTGATACTCAATATGTAAGTAGCTTCACCGAGGTCTTTCTTTGAAAAACTCATTTCAAGCACTCCTTTATGCTTTGCAGAATAATTCTACATTATTTCCGATCAACAATATGTCATTCACATATACTTATCAGAAATGTTGTAGTGCTCCCACTCACTTTCTTGTAAATACAGGCTTCACCGCAAGTCTGTATAAAACTATATGCTTTGATCAACTTATCAAAGCGTATATTCCAACTCCGAGATTCTTGCACTAGTCCATAGATGGATCGCTGGAGCTTGCATATTTAGTTAACACCTTTAGGATCGACAAAACCTTCTAGTTGCATCGTATACAACTCTTTTTTAGTAAATCCATTAAGGAATGCAGTTTTGTTTATCCATTTGCCAGATTTCATAAAACGCGGCAATTGCTAACATGATTCGGACAGACTTAAGCATAGATACGAGTGAGAAACTCTCATCGTAGTCAACACCTTGAACTTGTCGAAAACCTTTTTGCAACAATTCTAGCTTTGTAGATAGTAACACTATTATCAGCGTCCGTCTTCCTCTTGAAGATCCATTTATTTTCTATGGCTTGCCGATCATCGGGCAAATCCATCAAAGTCCATACTTTGTTCTCATACATGGATCATATCTCAGATTTCATGGCCTCAAACCATTTCGCGGAATCTGGGCTCATCATCGCTTCCTCATAGTTCGTAGGTTCATCATGATCTAGTAGCATGACTTCCAGAAAAGGATTACCGTATCACTCTGGCGCGGATCTTACTCTGGTTGATCTACGAGGTTCAGTAGTATCTTGTTCTGAAGTTTCATGATCATCATCATTAGCTTCCTCACTAACTGGTGTAGGTGTCACAGAAACAGTTTTCTGTGATGTACTACTTTCCAATAAGGGAGCAGGTACAGTTACCTCGTCAAGTTCTACTTTCCTCCCACTCACTTCTTTCGAGAGAAACTCCTTCTCCAGAAAGTTTCCGAATTTAGCAACAAAAGTCTTGCCTTCGGATCTGTCATAGAAGGTGTATCCAATAGTTTCCTTTGGATATCCTATGAAGACGCACTTCTCCGATTTGAGTTTGAGCTTATCAGGATGAAACTTTTTCATATAAGCATCGCAACCCCAAACTTTAAGAAATGACAGCTTAGGTTTCTTGCCAAACCATAGTTCACACGGTGTCGTCTCAACGGATTTAGATGGTGCCCTATTTAACGTGAATGCAACTGTCTCTAATGCATAACCCCAAAACGATAGTGGTAGATCGGTAAGAGACATCATAGATTGCACTATATCCAATAAAGTATGATTATGACGTTCGGACACACCATTATGCTGTGGTGTTCCATGTGGCATGAGTTTGTGAAACTATTCCACATTGTTTTAATTGAAGGCCAAACTCGTAACTCAAATATTTTACCTCTGCGATCATATCGTAGAAACTTTTATTTTCTTGTCACGATGATTTTCCACTTCACTCTGAAATTCTTTGAACTGTTCAAATGTTTCAGACTTATGTTTCATTAAGTAGATATCCCCATATCTGCTCAAATCATCTGTGAAGGTCAGAAAATAATGATACCTGCTGCAAGCCTTAATATTCATCGGACCACATACATCAGTATGTATGATCTCCAACAAATCTGTTGCTTGCTTCATTGTTCCGGAGAACGGCGTTTTAGTCATCTTGCCCAAAAGGGATGGTTCGCAAGCATCAAGTGATTCATAATCAAGTGATTCCAAAATTCCATCAGCATGGAGTTTCTTCATGCGCTTTACACCAATATGACCTAAACGGCAGTGCTACAAATAAGTTGCACTATCATTATTAACTTTGCATCTTTTTGTTTCAATATTATGATTATGTGTATCACTACGATCGAGATCCAACGAACTATTTTCATTGGGTGTGTAACCATATAAGGTTTTATTCATGTAAACAGAACAACAATTTATTCTCTTACTTAAATGAATAACCGTATTACAATAAACATGATCAAATCATATTCATGCTCAACGCAAACACCAAATAACACTTATTCAGGTTCAACACTAATCCCGAAAGTATAGGGAGTGTGCGATGATGATCATATCAATCTTGGAACCACTTCCAACACACATCGTCACTTCACCCTTAACTAGTCTCTGTTTATTCTGCAACTCCCGTTTCGAGTTACTAATCTTATAACTGAACTAGTATCAAATACTGAGGGGTTGCTATAAACACTAGTAAAGTACACATCAATAACATGTATATCAAATATACTTATGTTCACTTTGCCATCCTTCTTATCTACCAATCACTTGGGGTAATTCCGCTTCCAGTGACCAGTCCCTTTGCAGTAGAAACACTTAGTCTCAGGCTTAGGACCAGACTTGGGCTTCTTCACTTGAGCAGCAACTTGCTTGCTGTTCTTCTTGAAGTTCCCCTTCTTCCCTCTGCCCTTTTCTTGAAACTAGTGGTCTTGTCTACCATCAACACTTGATGTTTTTCTCGATTTCTACCTTCGTGAATTTCCGCATTACGAAGAGCTTGGGAATCGTTTCCGTTATCCCTTGCATATCATAGTTCATCATGAAGTTCTACTAACTTGGTGATGGTGAGTAGAGAATTCTGTCAATCACTATCTTATCTGGAAGATTAACTCCCACTTGATTCAAGCGATTGTAGTACCCAGACAATCTGAGCACATGCTCACTGCTTGAGCTATTCTCCTCCATCTTTTAGCTATAGAACTTGTTGGAGACTTCATATTTCTCAACTCGGGTATTTGCTTGAAATATTAACTTCAACTCCTGGAACATCTCATATGGTCCATGACGTTCAAAACGTCTTTGAAGTCCCGATTCTAAGCCGTTAAGCATGGTGCACTAAACTATCAAGTAGTCATCATATTGAGCTAGCCAAACGTTCATAACGTCTGCATCTGCTCCTACAATAGGTCTGTCACCTAGCGGTGCATCAAGGACATAATTCTTCTATGCAGCAATGAGGATAAACCTCAGATCACGGATCCAATCCACATCATTGCTACTAACATCTTTCAACACAATTTTTCTCTAGGAACATATCAAAATAAATATATGAAAGCAACAACGCGAGCTATTGATCTACAACATAGATATGCTAATACTACCAGGACTAAGTTCATGATAAATTAAGTTCAATTAATCAAATTACTTAAGAACTCCCACTTAGATAGACATCCCTCTAATCCTCTAAGTGATCACGTGATCCAAATCAACTAAACCATAACCGATCATCACGTGAGATGGAGTAGTTTTCAATGGTGAACATCGTTATGTTGATCATATCTACTATATGATTCACGCTCGACCTTTCGGTCTCCGTGTTCCGAGGCCATATCTGCATATGCTAGTCTCGTCAAGTTTAACCTGAGTATTCCGCGTGTGCAAAACTGGCTTGCACCCGTTGTAGATGGACGTAGAGCTTATCACACCCGATCATCACGTGGTGTCTGGGCACGACGAACTTTGGCAACGGTGCATACTCAGGGAGAACACTTCTTGATAATTAGTGAGAGATCATCTTAAAATGCTACCGTCAAACTAAGCAAAATAAGATGTATAAAAGATAAACATCATATGCAATCAAAATATGTGACATGATATGGCCATCATCATCTTGCGCCTTTGATCTCCATCTCCAAAGTACTGTCATGATCTCTATCGTCACCGGCATGACACCATGATCTCCATCATCTTGATCTATATCAATGTGTCGTCACACGGTCATCTCGCCAACTATTGCTCTTGCAACTATTGCTATCGCATAGCGATAAAGTAAAGCAATTATTTGGCGCTTGCATCTTATGCAATATAGAGACAACCATAAGGCTTTTGCCAGTTGCTGATAACAAAACATGATTATCTCATACAACAACTTATATCTCATCACGTTTTGACCATATCACATCACAACATGCCCTGCAAAAACAAGTTAGACGTCCTCTACTTTGTTGTTGCATGTTTTACGTGGCTGCTACGGGCTTAAGTAAGAACCAATCTTACGTACGCATCAAAACCACAACGATAGTTTGTCAAATAGACTCCGTTTTAACCTTCGCAAGGACCGGGCGTAGCCACACTCGGTTCAACTAAAGTTGGAGAAACTGTCACCCGCTAGCCACCTTTGTGCAAAGCACGTCGGGAGAACCGGTCTCGCGTAAGCGTACGCGTAATGTCAGTCCGGGCCGCTTCATCCAACAATACCGCCGAACCAAAGTATGACATGCTGGTAGGCAGTATGACTTATATCGCCCACAACTCACTTGTGTTCTACTCGTGCAAATAACATCAAACCATAAAAACCTAGGCTCAGATGCCACTGTTGGGGAACGTAGTAATTTCAAAAAATTTCCTACGCACACGCAAGATCATGGTGATGCATAGCAACGAGGGGAGAGTATGATCTACGTACCCTTGTAGATCGCAACGGAAGCGTTGACACAACGTAGAGGAAGTAGTCGTACGTCTTCTTCCCGATCCGACCGATCCAAGCACCGTTACTCCGGCACCTCCGAGTTCTTAGCACACGTACATCTCGATGACGATCCCCGGGCTCCGATCCAGCAAAGCTTCGGGGAGGAGTTCCGTCAGCACGACGGCGTGGTGACAATCTTGATGTATTACCGACGCAGGGCTTCGCCTAAGCACTACAACGATATGATCGAGGTGGAATATGGTGGCAGGGGGCACCGCACACGGCTAAGGAACGATCTCAATGATCAACTTGTGTGTCTAGAGGTGCCCCTGCCTCCGTATATAAAGGAGCCAAAGGGGAGGGGTGCGGCCAGCCCTATGGAGGCGCAGGAGGAGTCCTACTCCTACCGGGAGTAGGACTCCCCCCCCCCAATCCTATTCCAAATAGGACTCCCAAGGGGGAAAGAGAGAGAGAGGTGGCCGGCCACCTCTCCTAGTCCTAATAGGACTAGGGGAAGGGGGAGGCGCGCAGCCCACTATGGGCAGCCCCTTTCACCTTTCCACTAAAGCCCAATAAGGCCCATATGACTCCCGGGGGGTTCCAGTAACCTCCCGGTAATCCGGTAAAATCCTGATTTCACCCGGAACACTTCCGATGTCCAAACATAGGCTTCCAATATATCAATCTTTATGTCTCGACCATTTCGAGACTCCTCGTCATGTCCGTGATCACATCCGGGACTCCGAACAACCTTCGGTACATCAAAATGCATAAACTCATAATAACTGTCATCGTAACGTTAAGCGTGCGGACCCTACGGTTCGAGAACAATGTAGACATGACCGAGACACGTCTCCGGTCAATAACCAATAGCGGGACCTGGATGCCCATATTGGCTCCTACATATTCTACGAAGATCTTTATCGGTCAGACCGCATAACAACATACGTTGTTCCCTTTGTCATCGGTATGTTACTTGCCCGAGATTCGATCGTCGGTATCCTATACCTAGTTCAATCTCGTTACTGGCAAGTCTCTTTACTCGTTCCATAATACATCATCTCGCAACTAACTCATTAGTTGCAATGCTTGCAAGGCTTATGTGATGTGCATTACCGAGAGGGCCCAGAGATACCTCTCCGACAATCGGAGTGACAAATCCTAATCTCGAAATACGCCAACCCAACATCTACCTTTGGAGACACCTGTAATGCTCCTTTATAATCACCCAGTTACGTTGTGACGTTTGGTAGCACCCAAAGTGTTCCTCCGGCAAACGGGAGTTGCATAATCTCATAGTCATAGGAACATGTATAAGTCATGAAGAAAGCAATAGCAACATACTAAACGATCGGGTGCTAAGCTAATGGAATGGGTCATGTCAATCAGATCATTCAACTAATGATGTGACCTCGTTAATCAAATAACAACTCTTTGTCTATGGTTAGGAAACATAACCATCTTTGATTAACGAGCTAGTCAAGTAGAGGCATACTAGTGACACTCTGTTTGTCTATGTATTCACACATGTATTATGTTTCCGATTAATACAATTCTAGCATGAATAATAAACATTTATCATGAAATAAGGAAATAAATAATAACTTTATTATTGCCTCTAGGGCATATTTCCTTCAGCATATCCGTCATCCTATGGAGAAGATTGCATCATCTTTCGAAGGCCACCGACACCGCGTCACCCGACTCCTCGTCGAAGTCCGCCACCGAGTCAGCAGACTCCCGCTCCTCCAAGTCCACCAACGCGTGAGGCCACTCCTCCTCCTCCAAGTCCGGCAAAGTGTCAGGCCACTCCTCCTCCAAGTCCGACACAGCGTCAGACGTCCACTCCTCCTCCAAGTCCGGCACAACCTCAGGCCACTGCAAGTCCGGCACGCTTCAGGCCACTCCTCCTCGTCCAACTCAGCCCCGTCAGCCGTCTCCGCCGCCTCAGCAATCGCAGAAGAGACACCCCGCAGCTATGGTGCGTAGCGGTACGAGTCGAGGTCATAGTACAGGAAGTACAGGCGGAGGCAAGCGATATAAATATGGTCCAAACCTCACTACTCCTCTTCCTGTGAGGGCTTACGACAGGACCGAGGAGCAAACCAATGCCATAGTGCAGGCAGAAGTCGACGCCCATTTTGGACCGAAACCGCCACCGCCGCCAAGGGAGAAAGTGCCTGTGGAAGTAGTTGACCACTTCATTCGTATGGCTCAACACAGCCAGCTCCTAAGCCATATACAAAGTATTGATTCCTTCATTCGTATGGCTCATAAGTGGTGTTTATATTCATGCTTAATTCGTGTATTTAATCGAATCAATGAATAATACATGTGTGAAGGACTGGTCACCAGGAACTCAATATTCAGAAGTTTGCTAATCTAGTATGCCGTCCTACTGACTAGCTCGTGAAATTCAAAGCGGTATTGATGTGTATGCTTTATTATCCTTACATTAGACAAAGGAGTTGTTATTTAGTCCTTACCGAGGTCACAGTTCAATTGACATGTTTGATTCATGATTTGATTTCACCATGACCCATATCATTAGTTAGCACCCCCCCCCCTGATCCCCTTTTTCAGTACTGTTTGCTTCTCATGCTTTTATCTTTCATTGATGTGCTAACTCAATGTTTCCTATTTGTGGAACTATGAGATTATGGCTAAACTTCCCCCCGTGTTTTTGTGCCAGGAGTAAATCCTGTGGATTCGAATGACTTCGAAGCGTTCTGCTTAAAACAACGTAACTGTGTTGGAGATGATTATAAAACAACTTGATGAATGCAAATTAGTCTATAATGCGTGGTGGTCTCCGCATAAGTGATCTCTTAGGTGTTCATCTTGGTTGTGTACAATCTGAATGCTGATCTATAATCGAGGTATTATGAGTATGTTCGAATTTTCTATCACGCTTACGATTGTACATGAAGAGCTTATATACTTCTGGACTCTCTATCAGTAAGCACAAATTCAACATAAGACCTCTGCAAGCATTGCATGTATTTAGTTGCAGAGTGAATGGTATATTAGATGAAACCGAGTGCAGTAAAGAGACTTGCCCATAATTGCGAAACTAGGATAATATTCCGAACGGATCGCAATCGTAATACGAAAAAAGACAAAAAAGATTAAACATAGCCAATATGCATGACTGTATATATTACTGGAACACGTATCGTATGGTAATAAGCGTCTGAACCAGATTCAAAAATACATATGCGATGGCTACGTAATAGATGTAGTGCAGGCGTAATGGAAGTGTGGTGAGCTGGTTAGTCGCTATAGTGCGGTGCAGAATATTAAGAGTTTTTAAACCGCATAGGTAGTCAAATCAGGATCATAGTTTTTACATATGCTTTTCAAATCATAACACGTATGAAAGTCGCAGCGCTTAACGTCCATGACGTATGTGTGTGTTATGTGTGGTTTGGGTTCATGCATTCTAGCGTGTACCTTGAAGCGTTCTCGGTGGTGTGTGTCTTCCTCTGATGTGATTCCACGGGACTTCATGACCGAGCGAGTCTCCCCGAAATTGGTCCGAGACCCATAAAGTGTGAGTGTGGTGTGATGTGTGTGTGAATTGAAGCCTGGGTTTTGGACATGCCGGAAGTTGCCTCCCCGGTAAAATCCCAGATTAATCGTATGTAATGGATGTGTGTGATTCAAGTGGACTCCTTCCCTCGCGGGATCATATGGCTTTAATTGGGTTCTATGTGAAAATGACATAGGGGCACACGTTTTCGAGTCGCTGGTAGAAACTTTGGGGCACTCTTTGGGTTCTTGTGTTGGTTGAATAGATGAATCTGAGATTGTGTGATGCATATCGTATAATCATACCCACGGATACTTGAGGTGACATTGGAGTATCTAGGTGACATTAGGGTTTTGGTTGATTTGTGTCTTAAGGTGTTATTCTAGTACGAACTCTAGGGCTGTTTGTGACACTTATAGGAATAGCCCAACGGATTGATTGGAAAGAATAACTTTGAGGTGGTTTCGTACCCTACCATAATCTCTTCGTTCATTCTCCGCTATTAGTGACTTTGGAGTGACTCTTTGTTGCATGTTGAGGGATAGTTATGTGATCCAATTATGTTAGTATTGTTGAGGGAACTTACACTAGCGAAAGTATGAACCCTAGGCCTTGTTTCAACTACATTGCAATACCGTTTATGCTCACTTTTATCACTTGCTACCTTGCTGTTTTTATTATTTCAGATTACAAAAACTATTATCTACTATCCATACACGATTCATACGCTACACAAATATGAAATATGAACCCTAGGCCTTGTTTCCTAGCATTGCAATACCATTTACGCTCACTTTTATCATTAGTTACCTTGCTGTTTATATTTCAGATTACAAAATACCTTTATCTACTATCCATATACCACTTGTATCTACCATCTCTTCGCCGAACTAGTGCACCTATACAATTTACCATTGTATTGGGTGTGTTGGGGACACAAGAGACTCTTTGTTATTTGGTTGCAGGGTTGCTTGAGAGAGACCATCTTCATCCTACGCCTCCTACGGATTGATAAACCTTAGGTCATCCACTTGAGGGAAATTTGCTACTGTCCTACAAACCTCTGCCACTTGGAGGCCCAACAACGTCTACAAGAAGAAGGTTGTGTAGTAGACATCAAGCTCATTTTCTGGCGCCGTTGCTGGGGAGGTTAGCGCTTGAAGGTATATCTTTAGATCTTTCAATCGAGTCTTTTAGTTTCTTGTTTTATCACTAGTTTAGTTTATAAAAGAAAATTACAAAAAATGGAATTAAGGTTACCTCATATGCTTCATCTTTTTAATGTCTTTAGTTATTTAGTTATGAAATAAAAGAAAATTAAAATCCGAGTTACGGTTATTTAGTTATGAAATAAATCATTTTAGCATGGCATAGGGGCAAATTTAAACAAACATCATTTTAAACATGGATGAAAGTTGGATATTATGAATCTAGATAAAATTCTAAGCAAGTTTCATATATAACTTATTTTAATCCGATGCACGGTTTGTGAGATATTAAATGCATGAACAAGAGGGTCTTTTCTGCAAAACTGACGTTCTCTCAGAAAAATAGGAAAACGTACTATGTAAAAAAACAGGATACGGGCCGGATCTGGATGGAACTGGGCCGGATTGGAGCTACAGGAACCTGGGAGGCTCACCATGGGCTCTTGGGCCACGGTCGGTGGGAGGAGGTAGGCCGCTGTGGGCGTCTGTCAACGCCGAGTGCCCATAGTGGGGCTCCGGCCGCTCCCGCCTCCTTCTCCCCTCTCTCGAAGGTACCTAACTTAGAACTAGGAGAGGGTGGCGCGGCCACCCTTCTCCTTCTCTCTTTCCCCCTTGGAGTGACCTGTATTTGCGGCAATAGATTAGGGGGGGGAGTCCTCCCTCCTCGCCGAGCTGTTTATACAGAGACTCTCCATGCTTTCTAGCTTTGAGTACATATGTGAAACACTATTCCTTTAGAGTACATCTTTCCTTCTTGAAGATCTCATTCTATTTGTCCTATGCGCTTCGCACGATCATCGGGCCAGAATCGCATCAAAAGTCCGTCCTTCATTCATATTAATGGAATCATGTCTTCGAATTCATGGCCCTCCCCCAAACCCCATTTCCGGATTCTGCGGTCCATCATTCGTATCCTCCAGAGTCTCGTGTTCATTCCCATGATCCTTTTTCTTTGGGCTTCGATCTATCTCATAGACTTTATGTCTACGTCTACCACTTGGCATTGCTCTTGTTTGTAATCGTTGCATGATTTTCTAAGAATAGTTTACCTGATCACCTACTTGCGGCGATCTGAACTTCCCGTGCTTCTTCTCATGTACCGGACCTGTCATAGCCTATACTTTTCTTAGAGAGCTCTGTTTGCCCCGCTGACATCATCTCATTCCGCTTCCTCCCACTTTAACTGGATTATCTTTAGATCTGGCGGGAGGTCAGCAGAACAATTGGTCTATTGTCACCTACTCTCCTCCCATCAAGAAGAGATCATACCTTCGTTTCAGATTTCTACTTCTTCCCCACTCTGTACGAGGTCGAACGCCTTCTCTCCAGTACTTCCCCGTATAGTTTTCAACAAATGCTCTCTTCGCCTCATGCGGCATCACTATTAAAGTAATCCAATTCGTTGTCGTTGGATATCCCTATGCAAAGACCGCACTTCTCCTGACAGGATTGCTGAGTATATCTCGGATGAAATCATATAGACTGGGCAATCCACCAAGTCTGTAAAATGACAGTCTATAGTTGTTCTCAGAACCAAATGACTCACCTAGCCGCGGTTTCGCTCAAACTAGGACATTCTAGATTTTGTTCGCACACCCTGCCTAACTGAATCTCGCTGCCTGACTGTCCGGCAATACTCCGCAATCCTACCGCCCCATTCTGACTAGATTCTAGATGCAGGTAGCCGGAGATCAATGTCATTTCCTGTAATCAATAAGTAAGTGTATGATTAAACTGCGTTCGAGACTCCACGGCACCGATTATGCCCTGTGTGTTTCCAATGTGGCATTGAGGTTTGGTGAAAGACGTATTACCAACATTCGTGTTGTAATTGGAATGGCCCAAAATTGCGTAACTCAAATCGGTCATTGTGGTTCGGAAACGTACGTGCATACGATAATTCTATTGTGTAAACTTTCTTACGTTTGTGTCACTTGTTCCACACCTGTGCCCTTTCCTCGATTCTTTGAACTGTTCAATGACTGTATTCATGACCTTTATGTCTTCATTGAAAGTACATAGTTCCCCATCAGTATGCGTTCCAATCATACTCGTGACAGTCTTTCACGACCAGTCGTTGCTAATTTGCACATATCCTGCCTCGCATCAGCTCCCTTGAGCAGTTATTCAGCTCTGGACCATAGCAGTACACGATATTGTATATTCTTCTCATATACATTAATCTGAGATATGCTTTGCATCTCTATTCGTCGTGTGGTCCAACAACCGGTTGCTTGGCTTTCATTCTCTCAGCCGCCCAAAGTATTCTTGGACAGTCCTGTGCAGTGTTGTTATGCCATTAGTGGTTCAGGTCATACATCCAAGTGATTTCTCCTATACTTGGCTCGCTAACGTAGCCCTACAGAATACGCGAGATTGTGAGTCTTGCTTGGGGCCGCAGATTCTCTCAAGAATCGATCTTCATGTCGCTAAACTCCCTGAGGCCCCGTCCTGACAAATTAGCATGTGCCCCTTATCTTCATTGAGTGTTATCTTTTGCTTCTTTTGTTCGTAACTTTAATTGAATATGGTATTTGTATTTCCAGGCTATACCGAATCCGGGCCCGAGGTTACTGCACACAGTGTATGACACTAGTGCTTTAAGCGTGATTTTCGTTGTGTTAAACCAGTCGCGCCTTAAGATTGGATCTAGTTTCATGTGGTAAGAGTTGTAGCTACACAACTGTTATGTCTTCTCTGACACATTGTTAATTCAACCAGTAAGGATTTGACCCATAGCACTCTGAACACTCTGCTTCCAGATATCGGTACTCAGCCTAGCATCCTGCTAAACATAAATCTAAACAACACTGTATTCCAGGGTCTCGACAATGCTTTGCATCTTCCAAATACTAGATGTGATGCTCGTCTCCCCAGGTCCTTCTGGCTTAAGTGTGTTACATATCGAGATCTATTTATCGTGCACATATTGAGATATACGTTCTGTTTGCCACAGTCAAATCTATTTCGATAGACTTACCCTGTAGCCATTACTTACGTCTACATATTGATATTTTTCGTGATACTCTTCCCGTTACGATTGAATATTACATTGAATCTTCTCGTAAGCAAGCCACCGTTGTATTACAAAAACAAATTGAAACAGCTATGCAAAGTGTATGAGACTGATTAATAAACCTTGATTTTTGTCATCAAATTCTGAATGTATAGTAATACACATATAACATGTATATCAAATATACCTTATGTTCACTTTGCCATCCTTCTTATCCCAATCACTTGGGGTAGTTCCGCTTCCAGTGACCAGTCCCTTTGCAGTAGAAGCACTTAGTCTCAGGCTTAACAGACTTGGGCTTTCACTTGAGCAGCAACTTGCTTGCCGTTCTTCTTGAAGTTCCCCTTCTTCCCTTTGCCCTTTTCTTGAAACTAGTGGTCTTGTCTACCATCAACACTTGATATTTTTCTTGATTTCTACCTTCGTTGATTTCAGCATTACGAAGAGCTTGGGAATCGTTTCCGTTATCCCTTGCATATCATAGTTCATCACGAAGTTCTACTAACTTGGTGATGGTGACTAGAGAATTCTGTCAATCACTATTTTATCTGGAAGATTAACTCCCACTTGATTCAAGTGATTGTAGTACCCAGACAATCTGAGCACATGCTCACTGCTTGAGCTATTCTCCTCCATCTTTTTGCATAGAACTTAAGACTTCATACGTTTCTACTCTTATCTAATTGTCTCTCTTGTACTTTTATCGCCTATTGTGGGCACTGTGCATAGTGCTATATCAACGTCGAGTGCTAAATTATTTGTGGCTGTGAGAAGATTATATACTGCGAAACGCCGGACTGTGAACTGACCATGATTAGTATCAAGAGTGCGATGTTAGACGTGTTACTACGGCTGGTGAGTCCATTGCCAAAGCTGCGGACGAGAAGTCATTGAGGATGTTATGACACTTGACTTTGATTATTGCGAGATCTAGTAAGACGCTCAAGATTGGCATAGGTGCCCAATACTTTCACATGATCAGTCATGACTAGCTTTATTTGCTCCTATATAGATGATTATAGTCTCTTGTTTCACTACACTTTATTATTCTTGCTTGTAGCTTATCTTTGACGACATATTGCGTTCGTGATTGCCATAGTTTAGAGATGTGATGCTGACTCACTAATTAATCACTTATGTGCTCACTCACTTTTGCGATACGTACCCCAGTGTGCACACAAGTCTCCGTTCTGCTACTGTGACCCAGTATCCACCAGTCAATATTGAGCCTTTCGGAGAAGGAAATTGCTAAGTACGGCTATAACGTCCCACAATAACGCGACCCTACGTGGTAGTAAGTCTCAGTTTTGACCTCTTCACATCATGCCGGCCTACTCGAGAGGTTGCTGTATAAAATTGACGTAGAACATAGTCCAATATGTCAGCGAATTGTACTCCTCTCAGATACTTGTGTCACTTATCGACCTGAGGATGTGATAGCGCATACTCTCGTGTCGTACTGATAGCATGCACGCCACGCAAAAGGTCATACTTAAATCCCTCGTACACCGGTCATAAGCGCCGTTCGAGAATGGGAAAGTGAAGTTCATTCTAAATAGGTACGATATGATCTCATATATCGAGTTGTTTCACCGATTTGAATTGATAATACTACTTACCATTCTCACCTAGTAGATAATGAGTTTCTCAGCCCGTCTATTTGACCTCTGCCGCTGCTAGTGTGTTTTGAGATCCCCGGTGCAGAACAGGCCCAAATAATACATGGTTTAGTTGATGTCACGTGATCACTTAGATGATTAGAGGAATGTCTATCTAAGTGGGAGTTCTTAAGTAATATGATTAATTGAACTTAATTTATCATGAACTTAGTCCTAGTAGTTTGCATATCTATGTTGTAGATCAATAGCTCGCGTATATGCTTCTTATTTATTTTTGATATGTTCCTAGAGAAAATGTTGAAAGATGTTAGTAGCAATGATGCGGATTGGATCCGTGATCTGAGGTTATCCTCATTGCTGCACAGAAGAATTATGTCCTTGATGCACCGCTAGGTGACAGACCTATTGCAGGAGCAGATGCAGACGTTATGAACGTTTGGCTAGCTCAATATGATGACTACTTGATAGTTTAGTGCACCATGCTTAACGGCTTAGAATCGGGACTTCAAAGACGTTTTGAACGTCATGGACCATATGAGATGTTCCAGGAGTTGAAGTTAATATTTCAAGCAAATACCCGAGTTGAGAGATATGAAGTCTCCAACAAGTTCTATAGCTAAAAGATGGAGGAGAATCTGCTCAACTAGTGAGCATGTGCTCAGATTGTCTGGGTACTACAATCGCTTGAATCAAGTGGGAGTTAATCTTCCAGATAAGATAGTGATTGACAGAATTCTCTAGTCACCATCACCAAGTTAGTAGAACTTCTGTGATGAACTATATATGCAAGGGATAACGAAACGATTCCCAAGCTCTTCGTAATGCATGAAATCTGACGAAGTAGAAATCGAGAAAAACATCAAGTGTTGATGGTAGACAAGACCACTAGTTTCAAGAAAAGGGCAGAGGGAAGAAGGGAACTTCAAGAAGAACAGCAAGCAAGTTGCTGCTCAAGTGAAGAAGCCCAAGTCTGGTCCTAAGCCTGAGACTAAGTGTTTCTACTGCAAAGGGACTGGTCACTGGAAGCGGAACTACCCCAAGTGATTGGCAGATAAGAAGGATGGCAAAGTGAACATAAGTATATTTGATATACATGTTATTGATGTGTACTTTACTAGTGTTTATAGCACCCCTCAGTATTTGATACTAGTTCAGTTGCTAAAGATTAGCTAACTCGAAACAGGAG